>NW_027591100.1:22500-90000 GCF_964213995.1 Mustelus asterias
CCACTCGAAAGGCACACCCTCCCTTCCCCCACCTCCAGATCCTCAATTTTCTTTCCATTTATTCGTGGGACATGGGCGTCGCTGGCTGGGTCAGCATTTATTGCCCATCCCTAGTTGCCCTTGGAGGGACCGTTGAGAGTCAACCACATTGCTGTGGCTCTGGAGTCACATGTAGGCCAGACCGGGGTAAGGACGGCAGATTTCCTTCCCGAAAGGGAACCAGATGGGTTTTTCCGACAATCGACAATGGGTCATCAGCATAAAACCATAGAATCCCTACAGTGCAGAAGGAGGCCATTCGGCCCATCGGGTCTGCACCAGCCACAATTCCACCCATTCGCTATCTCCATAACCCCATGCATTTACCTTAGCTAGGCCCCCTGACACTAAGGCGCAATTTAGCATGGCCAATCCACCTAACCTGCACATCTTTGGACACAAAGGGGCAATTTAGCACGGCCAATCCAACTAACCTACACATCTTTGGACTGTGGGAGGAAACCGAAGCATCCTAGATGGTGTCGAGCTTCTCGATTGTTGTTGGGAGCCGCACTCATCCAGGCAAGTGGAGATTGTTGTTGGAGCCGCACTCATCCAGGCAAGTGGAGATTGTTGTTGGAGCCGCACTCATCCAGGCAAGTGGAGAGTGTTCCATCACACTCCTGACTTGTGTCCTTGTAGATGGTGGACAGGCTTTGGGGGAGTCAGGAGGTGAGTTACTCGCCGCAGGATTCCCGGCCTCTGACCTGCTCTGGGAGCCACAGTATTTATATGGCTGCATCCAGTTCAGTTTCTGGTCAATGGTGACCCCCAGGATGTTGATAGTGGGGGATTTAGCAAACGAAAACAGAAAATGCTGGAAAATCTCAGCAGGTCTGACAGCATCTGTGGGGAGAGAATAGGGCCAATGAAATGTTGGCTCTATTCTCTCTCCACAGATGCTGTCAGACCTGCTGGGATTTTCCAGCATTTTCTGTTTTTGTTTTAGATTCCAGTATCCGCAGTATTTGCTTTTATCTCAGTGTGTCACACCCAGTATGTTGATAGTGGGTGGCACAGTGGGTTAGCGCTGCGGCCTCACAGCACCAGGGACGTGGATTCAATTCCCGGCTTGGGTCAGTGTCTGAGTGGAGTCTGCACATTACCCCCCCCCCCCCAAGTGTCTGCTCCAGTCCTCCCACAGACCGAAAGATGTGCAGGTTAGGTGGATTGGCCATGTTAAATTGCCCCTTAGTGTCCAAAGATGTGTATGTTAGGTGGATTGGCCATGCTAAATTGCCCCTTAGTGTCCAAAGATGTGCAGGTTGGGTGGATTGGCCATGCTAAATTGCCCCTTAGTGTCCAAAGATGTGCAGGTTAGGTGGATTGGCCATGCTAAATTGTCCTAGTGTCAGGGGGGTTAGCTAGGGTAAATGGATGGGGTTATGGGGATAAGGGATTGTGGTTGGTGCAGACTCGATGGGCCGAATGGCCTCCTTCTGCACTGTCGGATTCTATGATTCAGCAATGGTAAAGCAGAATGGATCTTTTCCCGATTCTCCTCAATCTGTGTCCCCTCTGGTTACCCACCCTCGTGCCAGTGGAGACATTCTCTCCTCGTTTACTCCATTCAAACATCCCTACTTCCAACGCCTCGGTTAACGATTCCCCCTAAAGCCTTCTCTGCTTGGAGGGGAACGGTCCCAGTCTCTCTCTGCATAAACTGAAGCCCACTCCATCATCTCCTGGGCCCCTTCCTCCCCATTTCTGGGTAAATCTCCCTCCGCAGGCCTCTCCCCAAGAAGCTTGACATCACTTTCTGAAGTGTGGGGCCTAGGATGGGATGCAAGCCCTGCGGTCAAAGGCTGGAGTGGAGGGGGCGGGGGGGCGCAGTTGCGGGGGGGGGAAGCTGGGCGGTTGGTGAGGGGAGGTATGGCGGTCAGATAAAGAGAGGGGAGGCTGTATGGATGAAAGATCGGGGAAAGGGTTGAGGAGATGTGACGTAGGGCGCAGTTAGTTTGAACAGTGGAGGACAGAATCTCTTCAGAAACAAGAACAGGCCAAGCATTTAATTGGTTTTGGTGAAACACAACAGACAAGATAAGACATGAAGGTGCAGGGCGGCGGCGAGGATGAACTCAACGTGAGGGAGTGTTGTGTGGCAGGAACAAGATGAAGTCATCTTTCTCCACCCAGCAGTCAAGGTAGGCCGAGTCAGGGTCAAAGGTGAGGGATCAGGCGAGGGGGTCGTTGCCACGACCACCTACCTCCATCTCTATATCTGCAGCTCATCTGCTGCAGATACCCTCACCATTTGTCCTTTTTTAATCTCCAGACAATCCTGGACCCCCGTGACGTACTCCCCAAATATCACAGCCTCCACAATTACTCTGGCCCCAACTCAGACCGACACTGTCTGCCCATCAACCCCTCTGCTCGCTGACCTGCACTGGCTTCTGGTCCGACAATGCCTTGATTAGATTCCAGTCTGTAACTCACTCCCGGGTATCTGTTATTCTATATATAAACCCCCTCCGAACCCCTGGATTAGATTCCAGTCTGTAATTCACTCCCGGGTATCTGTTATTCTATAGATAAACCACCCCGAACCCCTCGATTAGATTCCAGTCTGTAACTCACTCCCGGGTGTCTGTTATTCTATATATAAACCACCCCGAACCCCTCGATTAGATTCCAGTCTGTAACTCACTCCCGGGTGTCTGTTATTCTATATATAAACCACCCCGAACCCCTCGATTAGATTCCACTCTGTAACTCACTCCCGGGTATCTGTTATTCTATATATAAACCACCCCAAACCCCTCGATTAGATTCCAGTCTGTAACTCACTCCCGGGTATCTGTTATTCTATATATAAACCCCCCTGAACGCCTCGATTAGATTCCAGTCTGTAACTCACTCCCGGGTATCTGTTATTCTATATATAAACCATCCCGAACCCCTCGATTAGATTCCAGTCTGTAACTCACTCCCGGGTATCTGTTATTCTATATATAAACCACCCCGAACCCCTCGATTAGATTCCACTCTGTAACTCACTCCCGGGTATCTGTTATTCTATATATAAACCACCCCGAACCCCTCGATTAGATTCCAGTCTGTAACTCACTCCCGGGTATCTGTTATTCTATATATAAACCGCCCGAACCCCTCGATTAGATTCCAGTCTGTAACTCACTCCCAGGTATCTGTTATTCTAGATATAAACCACCCCGAACCCCTCGATTAGATTCCAGTCTGTAACTCACTCCCGGGTATCTGTTATTCTATATATAAACCACCCCGAACCTCTCGATTAGATTCCAGTCTGTAACTCACTCCCGGGTATCTGTTATTCTATATATAACCCACCCCGAACCCCTCGATTAGATTCCAGTCTGTAACTCACTCCCGGGTATCTGTTATTCTAGATATAAACCACCCTGAACCCCTCGATTAGATTCCAGTCTGTAACTCACTCCCGGGTATCTGTTATTCTAGATATAAACCACCCCGAACCTCTCGATTAGATTCCAGTCTGTAACTCACTCCCGGGTATCTGTTATTCGATATAGAAACCACCCCGAACCCCTCGATTAGATTCCAGTCTGTAACTCACTCCCGGGTATCTGTTATTCTGTATATAAACCACCCCGAACCCCTCGATTAAATTCCAGTCTGTAACTCACTCCCGGGTATCAGTTATTCTATATATAAACCACCCCGAACCCCTCGATTAGATTCCAGTCTGTAACTCACTCCCGGGTATCTGTTATTCTCTATATAAACCACCCCGAACCCCTCGATTAGATTCCAGTCTGTAACTCACTCCCGGGTATCTGTTATTCTGTATATAAACCACCCCGAACCCCTCGATTAGATTCCAGTCTGTAACTCACTCCCGAGTGTCGGATGTGCAGGGGGAAGCGTGTTGCCGCCTTGGGGAGAGTGGAACGGGTGCGATGGGCTGAATAGCCTCCTGTGCGAGTCTCGGTTCAGTTGAATGTTTGGCAGTTGAAACTCGAAACAGAAACCATTATCAGCTGAATCGGAGTTGTTTATCAGGCTGAGAAAGCAAGGTGCTTTTGAAGCCCGGGTGCAAAACGAGGTCAGGTCAGGTCAAATTAAGAAAAGCACCCTTCGAGGACAGTCTACATGACTGCAGAAAAGGAGCAAAAGGGTGATCATAGAAAGAAAGAATCCCTACAGTGCAGAAAGAGGCCATTCGGCCCATCGAGTCTGCACCGACCACAATCCCACCCAGGCCCTACCCCCGTATCCCTACATATTTTACCCGCTAATCCACGCATCCCAAGGGGCAATTTTAGCAGGGCCAATCCACCCTAACCTGCACATCTTTGGACTGTGGGAGGAAACCGGAGCACCCGGAGGAAACCCACGCAGACTCGGGGAGAACGTGCAGACTCCGCACAGACAGTGACCTAAGCCGGGAATCGAACCCGGGTCCCTGGAGCTGTGAAGCAGCAGCGCTAACCCCGCCGTGCTACCGTGCCGCCCCAAAATTGAATTGAAATTTCACCATCTGCCAAGGTGGGATTTGAACCTGTGACCCCTGACCTTGCCCTGGGTTCCTGGGTTACAATTCCGGTGACAATTCCACTGCACCACCACCTGCATACTAATTAGATTTAATTTATTATATATAGTGGTAATTAGATTTAATTTATTATTGTCACGTGTATTGGGATACAGTGAAAAGTATTGTTTCTTGCGCGTTATACAGGCAAAGCATACCGTTCATAGAGATGGAGAGGGTGCAGAATGTAGTGTTCCAGTCATAGTGAGAGTGTAGAGAAAGATCAACTTAATGCGAGGTAGGTCCATTCAAAAGTCTGACAGCAGCAGGGAAGAAGCTGTTCTTGAGTCGGTCGGTACGTGACCTCAGACTTTTGTATCTTTTTCCCCGACGGAAGAAGGTGGAAGAGAGAATGTCCGGGGTGTGTCGGGGGGTCCTTGATTACGCCGGCTGCTTTTCCCCGAGGCAGCGGGAAGTGTAGACGGAGTCAATGGATGGGAGGCTGGTTTGCGTGATGGATTGGGCTACATTCACAACCTTTTGTAGTTTCTTGCGGTCTTGGGCAGAGCAGGAGCCCAGACCAAGCTGTGATACAACCAGAAAGGATGCTTTTTGTGGTGCATCTGTAAAAGTTGGTGAGAGTCGTAGCGGACATGCCAAATTTCCTTAGTCTTCTGAGAAAGTAGAGGTGTTGGTGGGGCTTTCTTAACTATAGTGTCGGCATTGGGGGGGACCAGGACAGGTTGTTGGTGATCTGGACACCTAAAAACTTGAAGCTCTCGACCATTTCTACTTCATCCCTGTTGATGTAGACAGGGGCATGTTCTCCTTTACGCTTCCTGAAGTTGATGACAATCTCCTTTGTTTTGTTGACATTGAGGGAGAGGTTATTTTCGCCGCACCAGTTCACCAATCGGTTCGAGATTGGGGAGGGTTTAAACTAATATGGTAGGGGGGTGGGAACCTTTGCAAGGATTCAGAGCAGGGGGAATTAGGGACAAGAGGAAAAGACAGTAAGGAGAATAAGGAAATGATAGGCAGAGAAATGAAGGGCCAGAGTCAGATAAGGACCGAGTAAAAAGTAGTAGGAAAGGGAAAAGAAATGTTAAGAGTTGTGGTGAACCATCGTTGGTTCCCACCAGGTAGTGCTGAGCCAGGGTCTGGCCAGTACTATGAGTCTGTATATATGTTACTGTTGGGGTTAGGGTTGGGCTGTTCTACATGTTACTGTTGGGGTTAGGGTTGGGCTGTTCTACATGTTACTGTTGGGGTTAGGGTTGGGCTGTTCTACCTGTAATATAGTTCTTATGGTACATCCCAGTCGGGCTCCGCCTCCTGGGAGACGTATAAAAGTCACTGCTCTGTCTGGGACCCTTTAGTCTGGGATTGTGTATCATATATGGTAGCTCTATTGTAGTAGTCAATAAAAGCCTTTATTTCCTTGAGCATCTCTAGCCTCGTGAGTTATATCGCGCATCAAGAGTGCCCACCTTAAGGTTTTGTACCTGACTGCTCGGAGAATTCGAAACAAAATGGATGAATTGGTTGCACAGGTAGATGTAAAGGGGTATGATTATAGTTGGCATTACGGAGACGTGGCTTCAAGGTGAGCAAGGATGGGAACTCAACATTGAGGGTTATTCAGTGTTTAGGGAGGACAGACGGAAAGGAAAAGCTGATGGGAGTTGCTTTGTTGATTAAAGATGATATTGGTACAATATTGAGGAATGATATTAGTGTAGATGATGTGGAATCTGTATGGGTCGAGTTGAGAAACAACAAGGGGTAAAAAACATTGGTGGGGGTGTTATACAGAGCACCAAACTGTAGGGGTGATGTTGGAAAAAGCATTAGACAGGAAATCAGAGATGCATGTGTGAAAGGAACATCTATGATTATGGGCGATTTTAATCTGCATATAGATTGGGAGAGTCAACTTAGTCACAGTACAATAGAGGAGGAATTTCTGGAGTGCACACAGGATGGCTTTCTAGAGCAATACATTGAGGAACCAACAAGGGAGCAGGCCATCTTGGACTATGGGTTGTGCAATGAGATAGGTTTAGTTGGCAATCGAGTTGTGAGAGAACTCTTGGGGATGAATGAGCATAATATGGTAGATTTCCTTGTCAAGGTGCTCACAACACCAGGTTAAAGTCCAACAGGTTTATTTGGTAGCACGAGCTCTCGGAGCGCCGCTCCTTCATCACGTGAGTGGAGGATTGGGTTCACAAACAGGGCATATATAGACACAGACTCAATTACAAGATAATGGTTGGAATGCCGAGACTTAACAGGTAATCAAGTCTTTACAGGTACAGAGAATGCGAGTGGAGAGAGCGTTAAGCACAGATTAGAGGTCTGAATTGTCTCAAGTCAGGACAGTTAGTGAGATTTTGCAAGCCCAGGCAAGTCGTGGGGGTTACAAAATGGTGCCTATCCCAGTCCAACGCCGGCAACTCCACATCTTATCAGGGTGGGTAGCGATGTAGTTGATTCTGAGACCAGGGTCCTGAATCTCAATAGAGGTAACCATGATGGTATGAGGCATGAATTAGCCATGACGGGCTGGGAGACATTACTGGAAGGAAAGACAGTGGACAGGCAATGGCAGGCATTTAAAGAACAAATAGGTGAACTCCAGAAGTTCAGACCTTGGAGTCCTCGTGCATCAGTCGCTGAAAGTAAGCGCGCAGGTACAGCAGGCAGTAAAGAAGGCAAAGGGTATGATGGCCTTCACAGCGAGAGGATTTGAGTATAGGGATGGGGATGTTTTGCTGCAATTGTACAGGGCGTTGGTGAGGCCACACCTGGAGTATTGTGTGCAGTTTTGGTCTCCAAGGAAGGATATCCTTGCTATAGAGGGAGCGCAGCGAAGGTTTACCAGGCTGATTCCTGGGATGGCAGGTCTGTCATATGAGGAGAGACTACATTGGTTAGGATTATATTCAGTGGAGTTTAGAAGAGTGAGAGGGGATCTCATAGGAACTTATAAAATTCTAACAGGGTGGATTCAGAAAGAATGTTCCCGATGGTGGGGGGAGTCCAGGACGAGGGGGTCATAGTTTGAGGATAAGGGGTAAACCTTTTAGGACTGAGGTGAGGAGAAATTTCTTCACCCAGAGGGTGGTGAATGTGTGGAATTCACTCCCACAGAAAGTAGTTGAGGCCAAAACGTTGTGCGATTTCAAGAAGGAATTAGATATAGCTCTTGGGGCTAAAGGGATCGAGGGATATTGGGGGAAGAGGGAGGATCAGGATATTGAATTTGATGATCAGCCATGATCGTAATGAATGGTGGAGCAAGCTGGAAGGGCCAAATGGCCTCCTCCAGCTTCTAGTTTCTATGAGACAGTCCAAAGATGTGTAGGTTTGGTGGATTGGCCGTGCTAAATTGCCCCTTAGTGTCCAAAGATGTGCAGGTTAGGTGGATTGGCCATGCTAAATTGCCCCTTCGTATCCAAAGATGTGCAGGTTAGGTGGATTGGCCATGCTAATTTGCCCCTTAGTGTCCAAAGATGTGCAGGTTAGGGGGATTGGCCATGCTAAGTTGCCCCTTAGTGCCCAAAGATGTGCAGGTTAGGTGGATTGGCCATGCTAAATTGGTCCTTAGTGTCCAAAGATATGTAGGTCAGTGGATTGGCCATGCTAAATTGCCCTTTAGAGTCCAAAGATGTGTAGGTTAGAGGGATCAGTGGGGTAAATGTGTGGGATTGTAGGGATAGGGCCTGGGCTGGGATTGTGGTCGGTGCAGGCTCGATGGGCCGAATGGCCACCTTCTGCACTGGAGGGGTTCTATAGTTTCTATGAGACCCACTTCAGCAGATCAAGGCCGATTCTCCTGTGTGGCCCTGACACATCAGCATTTCTGCAGCAGTGCTTCCGCTGAAATGTAGAGTCAACTGTTGTGATGTAATAACGGTGGCAGCCATTTTGGGCGACACGGTGGCACAGTGGTTAGCACTGCTGCCTCACAGCGCCAGGGACCCGGCTTCGATTCCCGGCTTGGGTCACTGTCTGTGCGGAGTCTGCACGTTCTCCCCGTGTCTGCGTGGGTTTCCTCCGAGTGCTCCGGTTTCCTCCCACAGTCTGAAAGACGTGCTGGTTAGGGTGCATTGGCTGTGCTAAATTCTCCCTCAGTGTTACCCGAACAGGAGTGTGGTGACTAGGGGATTTTCACAGTAACTTCATTGCAGCGTTAACTACTCGTGACACTAATGAATAAACTTTTAAAACTTTGCACACAGCAAGATCGCACAGGCAGCAAAGTGATAGTGGCCCAGATTGTATGGTCTTCTTTTAAGTGAGGTTGTTCCAAGGAATAGGTTTTTGACCCAGGTCACCGGGGAGAACACCAGCTTCCCGCCCCGCTCTCTTTCCAATTGCGCCGTGGGATCTTTCACATCCACCCAAGAGGGGAGAACAAGGCCACAGTGCGGCGCTCCCTCAGCACTGACCCTCCCACAGTGCGGTGCTCCCTCAGCACTGACCCTCCCACAGTGCGGTGCTCCCTCAGCACTGACCCTCCCACAGTGCGGTGCTCCCTCAGCACTGACCCTCCCACAGTGCGGCGCTCCCTCAGCACGGACCCTCCCACAGTGCGGCGCTCCCTCAGCACTGACCCTCCCACAGTGCGGTGCTCCCTCAGCACTGACCCTCCCACAGTGCGGTGCTCCCTCAGCACTGAGCCTCCCACAGTGCGGTGCTCCCTCAGCACTGAGCCTCCCACAGTGCGGCGCTCCCTCAGCACGGACCCTCCCACAGTGCGGCGCTCCCTCAGCACGGACCCTCCCACAGTGCGGCGCTCCCTCAGCACTGACCCTCCCACAGTGCGGCGCTCCCTCAGCACCGACCCTCCCACAGTGCGGCGCTCCCTCAGCACCGACCCTCCCACAGTGCGGCGCTCCCTCAGCACCGACCCTCCCACAGTGCGGCGCTCCCTCAGCACCGACCCTCCCACAGTGCGGCGCTCCCTCAGCACTGACCCTCCCACAGTGCGGTGCTCCCTCTGCAGTGACCCTCCCACAGTGCGGCGCTCCCTCAGCGCGGCGCTCCCTCAGCAGTGACCCTCCCACAGTGCGGCGCTCCCTCAGCACTGACCCTCCCACAGTGCGGCGCTCCCTCAGCACCGACCCTCCCACAGTGCAGCACTCTCTCAGCACTGACCCTCCCACAGTGCGGCGCTCCCTCAGCACCGACCCTCCCACAGTGCGGCGCTCCCTCAGCACCGACCCTCCCACAGTGCGGCACTCCCTCAGCACCGACCCTCCCACAGTGCGGCGCTACCTCAGCACTGACCCTCCCACAGTGCGGCGCTCCCTCAGCACCGACCCTCCCACAGTGCGGCGCTCCCTCAGCACCGACCCTCCCACAGTGCGGCACTCCCTCAGCACCGACCCTCCCACAGTGCGGCGCTCTCTCAGCACTGACCCTCCCACAGTGCGGCGCTCCCTCAACACTGACCCTCCCACAGTGCGGTGCTCCCTCTGCACTGACCCTCCCACAGTGCGGTGCTCCCTCAGCACTGACCCTCCCACAGTGCGGCGCTCCATCAGCACTGACCCTCCCACAGTGCGGCGCTCCCTCAGCACTGACCCTCCCACAGTGCGGTGCTCCCTCAGCACCGACCCATTGTTCCTGAGACGCTTCCCTGCCCGATTTAGACTGGCTAGGAGCAGTTAGGAGCTGGATGGGCTCCAGGAAGCTGGGTGGACCCTTTGGTCTGGATAAGTAACTAGCTGAGTGGAAATAGCAGGCCTGAAAAAAACATTGTGATGTTCAGCGACATTCCTCACATTCCCAGAATGACAGGCTGTTCACAGCAAGCGAAAGGACATCCTGTACCCAGAGGAACAATGGGTCCAGCCTGTTCCCAGCACAAAGCGTAAACCCTTTCTCACACTTCAGCTGAATCATAGAAACCCTACAGTGCAGAAAGAGGCCATCCGGCCCATCAAGTCTGCACCGACCACAATCCCACCCAGGCCCTAGCCCCATATCCCTACACAATTACCGGCTCATCCCTCTAACCTACGCATCTCAGGACACTAAGGGGCAATTTTAACCTGGCCAATCAACCTAACCCACACATCTTTGGACTGTGGGAGGAAACCGGAGCACCCGGAGGAAACCCACGCAGACACGGGGAGAATGTGCAAACTCCACACAGACAGTGACCCGAGCCGGGAATCGAACCCGGGTCCCTGGAGCTGTGAAGCAGCAGTGCTAACCACTGTGCTACCGTGCCGTCCAGCTGTCTGAGGGAGGTCCTAAACTCTGGAATTCCCTCCCCAAGCTATTGATGATTTGATTTGATTTGATTTATTATTGTCACATGTATTGGGATACAGTGAAAAGTATTGTTTCTTGCGCTATACAGACAAAGCATACCGTTCATAAAGAAGGAAAGGAGAGGGTGCTGAATGTAGTGTTACAGTCATAGCTAGGGTGTAGAGAAAGATCAACTTAATGCGAGGTAGGTCCATTCAAAGCAGCAGGGAAGAAGCTGTTCTTGAGTCGGTCGGTACGTGACCTCAGACTTTTGTATCTTTTTCCCGAAGGAAGAAGGTGGAAGAGAGAATGTTCAGGGTGTGGGGAGGTCCTTAATTATGCCGGCTGCTTTGCCGAGGCAGCGGGAAGTGTAGACAGAGTCAATGGATGGGAGGCTGGTTTGCGTGATGGATTGGGCTACATTCACGACCTTTTGTAGTTTCTTGTGGTCTTGGGCAGAACAGGAGCCCAGACCAAGCTGTGATACAACCAGAGAGAATGCTTTCTATGGTGTATCTGTAAAAGTTGGTGAGAGTTGTAGCGGACATGCCAAATTTCCTTAATCTTCTGAGAAAGTGGAGGCGTTGGTGGGGCTTTCTTAACTATAGCATCGGCATGGGAGGGACCAGGACAGGTTGTTGGTGATCTGGACACCTTAAAAACTTGAAGCTCTCGACCCTTTCTACTGCGTCCCCATTGATGTAGACAGGGGCATGTTCTCCTTTACGCTTCCTGAAGTCGATGACAATCTCCTTCGTTTTGTTGACATTGGGGGAGAGATTATTGTTGCCGCACCAATTATAAGAAGAAAAAGGCCCAGGGGGCAAGAAGACAACAAGACACAAGATAAGAGCAAGGCATCACGGGGGGCAACACGGGTTGGACGTGAGCCATAGGGAAAGTGGCAGAGTACGGAGGAAAGGGGACATGTTCTCTCTCCGTCCGACACCAGAGATCCATCCAATTCCCACCAACAGCTTGGGAAGGAATTCCAGAGTTTAGGGCCCCCCAGGCAGCTGTAGGCACGGCTGCCAATGGCGGAACGATGGGAAGGGGAGGAGCGCAGAGATTCCGGAGGGTTGTAGGGAGCTGGAGGAGGTCACAGAGATAGGGAGGGGGTGTAGGGGCTGGAGCAGGTTATAGAGATGGGGATGGGGTATGGGGGCTGGAGGAGGTTACAGGGATAGGGAGGGAATGTAGGGGCTGGAGGAGGTTCCAGAGATAGGGAGGGAGGTGTAGGGGCTGGAGGAGGTTACAGAGATAGGGAGGGGGTGTAGGGGCTGGAGGAGGTTACAGAGATAGGGAGGGGGTGTAGGGGGCTGGAGGAGGTTACAGAGATAGGGAGGGGTTGTAGGGGCTGGAGAAGGTTACATAGAGAGGGAGGGGGTGTAGGGGCTGGAGGAGGTTACAGAGAGAAGGAGGGGGTGTAGGGGCTGGAGAAGGTTACAGAGATCGGGAGGGGGTGTAGGGGCTGGAGGAGGTTACAGAGATAGGGAGGAGGTGTAGGGGCTGGAGGAGGTTACAGAGATAGGGAGGGGGTGTAGGGGCTGGAGGAGGTTACAGAGATAGGGAGAGGGTGTAGGGGCTGGAGGAGGTTACAGAGATAGGGAGGGGGTGTAGGGGGCTGGAGGAGGTTACAGAGATAGGGAGGGGTTGTAGGGGCTGGAGAAGGTTACATAGAGAGGGAGGGGGTGTAGGGGCTGGAGGAGGTTACAGAGAGAAGGAGGGGGTGTAGGGGCTGGAGGAGGTTACAGAGATCGGGAGGGGGTGTAGGGGCTGGAGGAGGTTACAGAGATAGGGAGGAGGTGTAGGGGCTGGAGGAGGTTACAGAGATAGGGAGGGGGTGTAGGGGCTGGAGGAGGTTACAGAGATAGGGAGAGGGTGTAGGGGCTGGAGGAGGTTACAGAGATAGGGAGGGGGTGTAGGGGGCTGGAGGAGGTTACAGAGATAGGGAGGGGCGTGTCACGGCTGGAGGAAGTTAGGGAGATGTGTGATTTCCTCAAGATCGTTGCTTGGGAGTCAGTCCAAGGCTTAAAAGGGGCTGCCCTCGGGGCCCCAGCCTCACCCTGACTCCCATGGAACCTGTGCTGGGGGCGGGGGTGGGGGGCGGGGTTGGCGAATAGGCGGGGACGGGTCAGGGAGAGGAGACACTGCTGTGCCGGCCTCCGTAGTCAAACAGCTCAACCTCCCTCTAACTTATACTCTCTTTCTGCCCAAACCTTTTGTTTCAGAGGTTACTAATGCGGTGGGCGGGGGAATGTGTAATGGATGCTGTTGATAGGGACTTCCAGCGGACTTTTGATAAACTCCCTGCACGAGAGAGTGTCAGCCAACATTGAGGTTGGGGTGGAATGGAAGGCGAATGACTGACCTGCTTAGGAATCCGGTCAGGCGGAAGGAAAGAGAGAGAGAGCAGTGGTGAAGGCCAGGTATTGTAATTGGCAGGATGTGGCGGCCTTCGCTATTTGCTGTGTTCATCCAGCGTCTGGGCCACGGGTTTAGTCAGCCCCACATCCAAATTTGCCCCGGGCACAGAGAGGCCTTTGTGCAGTGTCTCTGTCTACATCAACGGGGATGAAGTAGAAAGGGTCGAGAGCTTCATGTTTCTGGGTGTCCAGATCACCAACAACCTGTCTTGGTCCCGACACTATAGTTAAGAAAGCCCCACCAACTGCACCCCCCTCCCTATCTCTGTAACCTCCTCCAGCCCCCTTCACCCCCCCTCCCTATCTCTGTAACCTCCTCCAGCCCCCTTCACCCCCCCTCCCTATCTCTGTAACCTCCTCCAGCTCCTACACCCCCATCCCTATCTCTGTAACCTCCTCCAGCCCCTACACCCCCTCCCTATCTCTGTAACCCCCTCCAGCCCCTACACCCCCTCCCTATCTCTGTAACCTCTTCCAGCTCCTACAACCCCCCTCCCTATCTCTGTAACCTCCTCCAGCCCCCTTCACCCTCCTCCCTATCTCTGTAACCTCCTCCAGCTCCTACACCCCCATCCCTATCTCTGTAACCTCCTCCAGCTCCTACACCCCCTCCCTATCTCTGTAACCTCCTCCAGCTCCTACACCCCCTCCCTATCTCTGTAACCTCCTCCAGCCCCTACACCCCCCTCCCTATCTCTGTAACCTCCTCCAGCCCCTACACCCCCCTCCCTATCTCTGTAACCTCCTCCAGCCCCTACACCCCCTCCCTATGTCTGTAACCTCCTCCAGCCCCTACACCCCCTCCCTATCTCTGTAACCTCCTCCAGCCCCTACTTTCTCAGGAGGCTAAGGAAATACGGCATGTCCGCTATGCCTCTCCTTAAAGCCACGCCATAGGAAAGTTTAAAAGTTTATTTATCAGTGTCACAAGTCGGCTTATATTAACACCGCAATGAAGTTACTGTGAAAATCCCCCTGGTCGCCACGCTCCGGCCCCTGTTCGGGTAACACTGGAGGGAGAATTTAGCACGGCTCACCCACATTCGAAACGTTGGCTCTATCCTCTCCCCAGGGACGCGGCCAGACCCGCAAAGACTTTCCAGCATTTTCTGTTCTTGACCCAGTGAGAATCCTGCCGCGGGTAGATTGGCTGCCGAGAAACAAAAGGGGCTGGAGGAGGTTACGGAATAGGGCCAGTGCCGAGGGAACGCCGCAATGTTGGAGGACGCTGACACTGCAAGCGTCAGCCTGGATTATGGGGTCAAATCTCTGGTGGTTGGGGTGTGGGGGGGCAGTGGGGGGCAGGGTGGGGGGGGGGGGGGGAGCGGGGCGCTGGAACCCGCAGTCTTTCAGCTCCAGAGGTGAGGGTGGGAGTGATCCCCGGCTGATAAAGACAGCCCGCCGCCCTCCCCACCCCCAGCCCCTTTGAGGCAAGCCTTCTCAGCCGCACAGCACCCTATTTCCTGCAACAAAATACTTAGAAATCCAGGTCTGGTGTTGCAAAAGTGCAGAGAGAGAGAGACCACTATCAGGTAGCGACTTCCTTGCACTGCACACTATCTTACATCTCTGCTGCTCTGTGGCAGTGCAGAGGATACAAATGCGATATTCTGTGCAGGCGGCCAGGGAGAATACAGCTGGTATTTCTCATCTCCCCTTTCTGTGGCCTTTTGTTGGTGATTGAGAGATGATCCCTTGGACGGCTGAACAGATAGTCCTCATCCCTTCCCTCTCCTCCCCATGTTTAGTCACGTACACACGCAGCACGTACAGCACAGCTCACAGGAACATGTAAACAGTGCGAATCCTGCAGTTTGGCACGTTATTTCATAGTCACATTGTTCTAAAGCACAGCAAGAGACCATTCTGCCCTTCAAACCTGTGCTAGCCACCAGGCCCCCATCTATTCTAATCCCGTTTTCCAGCACTCGGTCGGTGGCCCTCAACGCTGCGGCGCTTCAAGTGTTCACCTCGATGCTGTGAGGGTTCCCGCCTCTATCACCCTCCCGGGCAGCGAGTCCCAGATTCCCACCACCCCTCTGAGGCGGCACGGTGGCACAGCGGGTTGGCACTGCTGCCTCACAGCGCCAGGGACGGGGGTTCTATTCCCGGCTCGGGTCACTGTCTGTGCGGAGTCTGCACGTTCTCCCCGTGTCTGCGTGGGTTTCCTCCGGGTGCTCCTGTTTCCTCCCACAGTCTGAAAGACATGCAGGTTAGGGTGCATTGGCCCGAACAGGCGCCGGAGTGTGGCGACTGGGGGGGGTTTCACAGTAACTCCATTGTAGTATTAATGTAAGCCTTACATAAACTTTACTTAAGTTTCTCCTCAAATCCCCCCAAAATCTCCTGCCTCTGACCTTAAGTCTCTGTCCCCCTCTCCCGGTTACTGACACCTCTACTCAGGGGAAAAGTTATTTTCCATCTACGCACTGTTGGGTCTGTGCTGAGGGAGCGCCGCACTGTGGGAGGGTCAGTGCTGAGGGAGCGCAGCACTGTGGGAGGGTCAGTGCTGAGGGAGCGCCGCACTGTGGGAGGGTCAGTGCTGAGGGAGCACTGCACTGTGGGAGGGTCAGTGCTGAGGGAGCACTGCACTGTGGGAGGGTCAGTGCTGAGGGAGCGCAGCACTGTGGGAGGGTCAGTGCTGAGGGAGCGCAGCACTGTGGGAGGGTCAGTGCTGAGGGAGCGCCGCACTGTGGGAGGGTCAGTGCTGAGGGAGCGCCGCACTGTGGGAGGGTCAGTGCTGAGGGAGCGCCGCACTGTGGGAGGGTCAGTGCTGAGGGAGCGCCGCACTGTGGGAGGGTCGGTGCTGAGGGAGCACCGCACTGTGGGAGGGTCAGTGCTGAGGGAGTGCTGCACTGTGGGAGGGTCAGTGCTGAGGGAGTGCCGCACTGTGGGAGGATCGGTGCTGAGGGAGTGCCGCACTGTGGGAGGGTCAGTGCTGAGGCAGCGCTGCACTGTGGGAGGGTCAGTGCTGAGGGAGTGCCGCACTGTGGGAGGGTCGGTGCTGAGGGAGTGCCGCACTGTGGGAGGGTCGGTGCTGAGGGAGCGCCGCACTGTGGGAGGGTCAGTGCTGAGGGAGCGCCGCACTGCGGGAGGGTCAGTGCTGAGGGAGCGCCGCACTGTGGGAGAGTCGGTGCTGAGGGAGTGCCGCACTGTGGGAGGGTCAGTGCTGAGGGAGCGCCGCACTGTGGGAGGGTCAGTGCTGAGGGAGCGCCGCACTGTGGGAGGGTCAGTGCTGAGGGAGCGCCGCACTGTGGGAGGGTCAGTGCTGAGGGAGCGCCGCACTGTGGGAGGGTCAGTGCTGAGGGAGCGCCGCACTGTGGGAGGGTCAGTGCTGAGGGAGCGCCGCACTGTGGGAGAGTCGGTGCTGAGGGAGTGCCGCACTGTGGGAGGGTCAGTGCTGAGGGAGTGCCGCACTGTGGGAGGGTCAGTGCTGGGTAGGCGCTGCACTGTGGGAGGGTCGGTGCTGAGGGAGTGCCGCACTGTGGGAGGGTCGGTGCTGAGGGAGTGCTGCACTGTGGGTGGGTCAGTGCTGAGGGAGTGCTGCACTGTGGGAGGGTCAGTGCTGAGGGAGTGCTGCACTGTGGGAGGGTCACTGCTGAGGGAGCACCGCACTGTGGGAGGGTCAGTGCTGAGGGAGCGCCGCACTGTGGGAGGGTCAGTGCTGAGGGAGCGCAGCACTGTGGGAGGGTCAGTGCTGAGGGAGCGCAGCACTGTGGGAGGGTCAGTGCTGAGGGAGCGCAGCACTGTGGGAGGGTCAGTGCTGAGGGAGCGCAGCACTGTGGGAGGGTCAGTGCTGAGGGAGCGCAGCACTGTGGGAGGGTCAGTGATGAGGGAGCGCCGCACTATGGGAGGGTCAGTGCTGAGGGAGCGCCGCACTGTGGGAGGGTCAGTGCTGAGGGAGTGCCGCACTGTGGGAGGGTCGGTGCTGAGGGAGTGCCGCACTGTGGGAGGGTCAGTGCTGAGGGAGCACCGCACTGGGGGAGGGTCAGTGCTGAGGGAGCATCGCACTGTGGGAGGGTCGGCGCTGAGGGAACGCCGCACTGTGGGAGCGTCGGTGCTGAGGGAGGGCTACACTGTGGGAGTGTCAGTGCTGAGGGAGTGCCGCACTGTGGGAGAGTCAGTGCTGAGGGAGCGCCGCACTGTGGGAGGGTCAGTGCTGAGGGAGCACCGCGCTGTGGGAGGGTCAGTGCTGAGGGAGCGCCGCACTGTGGGAGGGTCAGTGCTGAGGGAGCGCCGCACTGTGGGAGGGTCAGTGCTGAGGGAGCGCCGCACTGTGGGAGGGTCAGTGCTGAGGGAGCGCCGCACTGTGGGAGGGTCAGTGCTGAGGGAGCACCGCGCTGTGGGAGGGTCAGTGCTGAGGGAGTGCCGCACTGTGGGAGAGTCAGTGCTGAGGGAGTGCCGCACTGTGGGAGAGTCAGTGCTGAGGGAGCGCCGCACTGTGGGAGGGTCAGTGCTGAGGGAGCGCCGCACTGTGGGAGAGTCAGTGCTGAGGGAGCGCCGCACTGTGGGAGAGTCAGTGCTGAGGGAGCGCCGCACTGTGGGAGGGTCAGTGCTGAGGGAGCGCCGCACTGTGGGAGGGTCGGTGCTGAGGGAGCGCCGCACTGTGGGAGGGTCAGTGCTGAGGGAGCGCCGCACTGTGGGAGGGTCGGTGCTGAGGGAGCGCCGCACTGTGGGAGGGTCAGTGCTGAGGGAGCGCCGCACTGTGGGAGGGTCAGTGCTGAGGGAGCGCCGCACTGTGGGAGGGTCGGTGCTGAGGGAGCGCCGCACTGTGGGAGGGTCAGTGCTGAGGGAGCGCCGCACTGTGGGAGGGTCGGTGCTGAGGGAGCGCCGCACTGTGGGAGGGTCAGTGCTGAGGGAGCGCCGCGCTGTGGGAGATACCGCTGTTTGTTACTGGAGATTAAATCAAGGACTTGAAGAGCACACTTGAGTGGCCGAGATGGAGGGAGGGGTAGAGCAGTTCTCTCCAAAATTCGATTTGATTTGATTTATTCATAGAATCATAGAAACCCTACAGTACAGAAGAGGCCATTCGGCCCATCGAGTCTGCACCGACCACAATCCCATCCAGGCCCTACCCCCATATCCCTGCATATTTACCCACTAATCCCTCTAACCTACGCATCTCAGGACACTAAGGGGCAATTTTAACCTGGCCAATCAACCTAACCCGCACATCTTTGGACTGTGGGAGGAAACCGGAGCACCCGGAGGAAACCCACGCAGACACGAGGAGAACGTGCAAACTACACACAGACAGTGACCCAAGCCGGGAATCGAACCCGGGTCCCTAGAGCTGTGAAGCAGCAGTGCTAATATTGTCACATGTATCGGGATACAGTGAAAAGTATTGTTTCTTGCGCACTATACAGACAAAGCATACCGTTCATAGAGAAGGAAAGGAGAGAGTGTAGAATGTAGTGTTACAGTCATAGCTCGGGTATAGAGAAAGATCAGCTTAATGCGAGGTAGGTCCATTCAAAGGTCTGACGGCAGCAGGGAAGAAGCTGTTCTTGAGTCCAGTGTCCTGGGGATGATAGGAATCCCTCGGCCATCATGGGACAGATGACTGGTGTCGTAACGATTGCCGCTCGTGGATCTTGCTTTGCAAACTTGGTTGCCGCACCTCGCAACAGTGGCGGCACCCCAAGGGAAGGATCTGATTGGCTGTCAACGTCCTGAGGTGGTGAAAGGTGCTATGGAAATGCAGTTCGTTCCACCCTTTCGAAATTCGCAAGTCAGCGATGGGTGCGGGTCACAGGATGGGACTTGTCACAGTCCAAACCAGCAACTCATTTCCTCTGTATTTCCACAATCAAATGATTAGCTGTGGGGTTGAACGGGTGCAGAAGGTTAATCAATGATCCCCGTGTCGTGACGCATTGGCTGAATCACACCTGGGTACATGGCTGGTTATTGAGCAAGGAAATGATTTGCGTGTTCCGGACAGGATATTCCTGGCATGCTCAGCAAGGCCAATCCCAGTTCTACAGCCACTTATCAGTTCAGCTAATCGCTTGGAGATTAAAGGGAGAAATTCTAAAAATGCCCTTGCACGATATGGAGTTGGCTGTCACACACTGGAACAAAGGCCATGTTTGCATCAGACCCGTTCAAAGGATCAGCTGTTTGCTGAAGGGAGTGCAAGTCTGTATGTGTGGGAGAGTGCATGCGAGCTGGTGTGTCTGTGTGAGAGAGTGCATGCGAGCTGGTGTGTGTGTGTGAGAGAGTGCATGCGAGCTGGTGTGTGTGTGTGAGAGAGTGCATGCGAGCTGGTGTGTGAGTGAGAGAGTGCATGCGAGCTGGTGTGTGTGTGTGATGAGAGTGCATGCGAGCTGGTGTGTGAGTGAGAGAGTGCATGCGAGCTGGTGTGTCTGTGTGAGAGAGTGCATGCGAGCTGGTGTGTGTGTGTGAGAGAGTGCATGCGAGCTGGTGTGTGAGTGAGAGAGTGCATGCGAGCTGGTGTGTGTGTGAGGGAGTGCATGCGAGCTGGTGTGTCTGTGTGAGAGAGTGCATGCGAGCTGGTGTGTGTGTGAGAGAGTGCATGCGAGCTGGTGTGTGTGTGAGAGAGTGCATGTGAACTGGTGTGTCTGTGTGAGAGAGTGCATGCGAGCTGGTGTGTCTGTGTGAGAGAGTGCATGCGAGCTGGTGTGTGTGTGAGAGAGTGCATGCGAGCTGGTGTGTGTGTGAGAGAGTGCATGCGAGCTGGTGTGTCTGTGTGAGAGAGTGCATGCGAGCTGGTGTGTCTGTGTGAAAGAGTGCATGCGAGCTGGTGTGTCTGTGTGAGAGAGTGCATGCGAACTGGTGTGTGTGTGTGAGAGAGTGCATGTGAACTGGTATGTGTGTGAGAGAGTGCATGCGAGCTGGTGTGTGTGTGAGAGAGTGCATGCGAGCTGGTGTGTGTGTGAAAGAGTGCATGTGAACTGGTATGTGTGTGAGAGAGTGCATGCGAGCAGGTGTGTGTGTGAGAATGCATGCGAGCTGGTGTGTGAGAGAGAGTGCATGCGAGCTGGTGTGTGTGTGAGAGAGTGCATGCGAGCTGGTGTGTGTGTGAGAGAGTGCATGCGAGCTGGTGTGTGTGTGAGAGAGTGCATGCGAGCTGGTGTGTGTGTGAGAGAGTGCATGCGAGCTGGTGTGTGTGTGAGAGAGTGCATGCGAGCTGGTGTGTGTGTGAGAGAGTGCATGCGAGCTGGTGTGTGAGAGAGTGCATGCGAGCTGGTGTGCGTGTGAGAGAGTGCATGCGAGTTGGTGTGTGTGTGACAGAGTGCATGTGAACTGGTATGTGTGTGAGAGAGTGCATGCGAGCTGGTGTGTGAGAGAGAGTGCATGCGAGCTGGTGTGTGTGAGAGAGTGCATGCGAGCTGGTGTGTGTGTGAGAGAGTGCATGCGAGCTGGTGTGTGTGTGAGAGAGTGCATGCGAGCTGGTGTGTGAGAGAGTGCATGCGAGCTGGTGTGCGTGTGAGAGAGTGCATGCGAGCAGGTGTGTGTGTGAAAGAGTGCATGTGAACTGGTGTGTGTGTGAGAGAGTGCATGCGAGCTGGTGTGTGTGTGAGAGAGTGCATGCGAGCTGGTGTGCGTGTGAGAGAGTGCATGTGAGCTGGTGTGCGTGTGAGAGAGTGCATGCGAGCTGGTGTGTGTGTGAGAGAGTGCATGCGAGCTGGAGTGTGTGTGAGAGAGTGCATGTGAACTGGTGTGCGTGTGAGAGAGTGCATGCGAGCTGGTGTGTGTGTGAGAGAGTGCATGTGAACTGGTGTGTGTGTGAGAGAGTGCATGCGAGCTGGTGTGTGTGTGGGAGAGTGCATGCGAGCTGGTGTGTGTGTGAGAGAGTGCATGCGAGCTGGTGTGTGTGTGAAAGAGTGCATGTGAACAGGTGTGTGTGTGAGAGTGTGCATGCGAGCTGGCGTGTGTGTGAGAGAGTGCATGCGAGCTGGTGTGTGTGTGAGAGAGTGCATGCGAGCAGGTGTGTGTGTGAGAATGCATGCGAGCTGGTGTGTGAGAGAGAGTGCATGCGAGCTGGTGTGTGTGAGAGAGTGCATGCGAGCTGGTGTGTGTGTGTGAGAGAGTGCATGCGAGCTGGTGTGTGTCTGAGAGAGTGCATGCGAGCTGGTGTGTGAGAGAGTGCATGCGAGCAGGTGTGCGTGTGAGAGAGTGCATGCGAGCTGGTGTGTGTGAGAGAGTGCATGCGAGCTGGTGTGTGTGTGAGAATGCATGCGAGCTGGTGTGTGTCTGAGAGAGTGCATGCGAGCTGGTGTGTGTGTGAGAGAGTGCATGCGAGCTGGTGTGTGTGTGAGAGAGTGCATGCGAGCTGGTGTGTGAGAGAGTGCATGCGAGCTGGTGTGTGTGTGAGAGAGTGCATGCGAGCTGGTGTGTGTGTGAGAGAGTGCATGTGAGCTGGTGTGTGTGTGAGAGAGTGCATGCGAGCTGGTGTGTGTGTGAGAGAGTGCATGCGAGCTGGTGTGTGTGTGAGAGAGTGCATGCGAGCTGGTGTGTGAGAGAGTGCATGCGAGCTGGTGTGTGTGTATGAGAGTGCATGCGAGCTGGTATGTGTGTGAGAGAGTGCATGCGAGCTGGCGTGTGAGAGAGTGCATGTGAGCTGGTGTGTGTGTATGAGAGTGCATGCGAGCTGATGTGTGTGAGAGAGAGTGTATGCGAGCTGGTGTGTGTGAGAGAGAGTGTGTGCGAGCTGGTGTGTGAGAAAGTGCATGCGAGCTGGTGTGTGAGAAAGTGCATGCGAGCTGGTGTGTGAGAGTGTGCATGCGAGCTGGTGTGCGTGAGAGAGTGCATGCGAGCTGGTGTGTGCGTATGAGAGTGCATGCGAGCTGGTGTGTGTGTGAGAGAGTGCATGCGAGCTGGTGTGTGTATGAGAGAGTGCATGCGAACTGGTGTGTGTGTATGAGAGAGTGCATGCGAACTGGTGAGTGTGTGAGAGAGTGCATGCGAGCTGGTGTGTGTGTGTGAGAGTGCATGCGAGCTGGTGTGTGTGTGAGAGAGTGCATGCGAGCTGGTGGGTGTGTGAGAGAGTGCATGCGAGCTGGTGTGTGTGTGACAGAGTGCATGCGAGCTGGTGTGTGTGTGAGAGAGTGCATGCGAGCTGGTGTGTGAGTGAGAGAGTGCATGTGAGCTGGTGTGTGTGTATGAGAGTGCATGCGAGCTGGTATGTGTGTGAGAGAGTGCATGCGAGGTGGCGTGTGAGAGAGTGCATGTGAGCTGGTGTGTGTGTATGAGAGTGCATGCGAGCTGATGTGTGTGAGAGAGAGTGTATGCGAGCTGGTGTGTGTGAGAGAGAGTGTATGCGAGCTGGTGTGTGAGAAAGTGCATGCGAGCTGGTGTGTGAGAAAGTGCATGCGAGCTGGTGTGTGAGAGTGTGCATGCGAGCTGGTGTGTGTGAGAGAGTGCATGCGAGCTGGTGTGTGCGTATGAGAGTGCATGCGAGCTGGTGTGTGTGTGAGAGAGTGCATGCGAGCTGGTGTGTGTGTATGAGAGAGTGCATGCGAACTGGTGTGTGTGTATGAGAGAGTGCATGCGAACTGGTGTGTGTGTGAGAGAGTGCATGCGAGCTGGTGTGTGTGTGTGAGAGTGCATGCGAGCTGGTGTGTGTGTGAGAGAGTGCATGCGAGCTGGTGGGTGTGTGAGAGAGTGCATGCGAGCTGGTGTGTGTGTGACAGAGTGCATGCGAGCTGGTGTGTGTGTGAGAGAGTGCATGCGAGCTGGTGTGTGAGTGAGAGAGTGCATGTGAGCTGGTGTGTGTGTGAGGGAGTGTATGCGAGCTGGTGTGTCTGTGTGAGAGAGTGCATGCGAGCTGGTGTGTGTGTGAGAGAGTGCATGCGAGCTGGTGTGTGTGTGAGAGAGTGCATGCGAGCTGGTGTGTGTGTGAGAGAGTGCATGCGAGCTGGTGTGTGTGTGAGGGAGTGCATGCGAGCTGGTGTGTGTGTGAGAGAGTGCCTGCGAGCTGGTGTGTGTGTGAGAGAGTGCATGCGAGCTGGTGGGTGTGTGAAAGAGTGCATGCGAGCTGGTGTCTGTGTGAAAGAGTGCATGCGAGCTGGTGTGTGTGAGAGAGTGCATGCGAGCTGGTGTGTGTGAGAGAGTGCATGCGAGCTGGTGTGTGTGTGAGAGAGTGCATTCGAGCTGGTGTGTGTGTGAGAGAGTGCATGCGAGCTGGTGTGTCTGTGTGAGAGAGTGCATGCGAGCTGGTGTGCGTGTGAGAGAGTGCATGCGAGCTGGTGTGTGTGTGAAAGAGTGCATGTGAACTGGTATGTGTGTGAGAGAGTGCATGCGAGCAGGTGTGTGTGTGAAAGAGTGCATGTGAACTGGTGTGTGTGTGAGAGAGTGCATGCGAGCTGGTGTGTGTGTGAGAGAGTGCATGCGAGCTGGTGTGCGTGTGAGAGAGTGCATGCGAGCTGGTGTGCGTGTGAGAGAGTGCATGCGAGCTGGTGTGCGTGTGAGAGAGTGCATGCGAGCTGGTGTGTGTGTGAGAGAGTGCATGTGAACTGGTATGTGTGTGAGAGAGTGCATGCGAGCTGGTGTGTGAGAGAGAGTGCATGCGAGCTGGTGTGTGTGAGAGAGTGCATGCGAGCTGGTGTGTGTGTGAGAGAGTGCATGCGAGCTGGTGTGTGTATGAGAGAGTGCATGCGAGCTGGTGTGTGAGAGAGAGTGCATGCGAGCTGGTGTGTGTGTGAGAGAGTGCATGTGAGCTGGTGTGTCTGTGTGAGAGAGTGCATGCGAGCTGGTGTGTCTGTGTGAGAGTGCATGCGAGCTGGTGTGTCTGTGTGAGAGAGTGCATGCGAGCTGGTGTGTCTGTGTGAAAGAGTGCATGCGAGCTGGTGTGTCTGTGTGAGAGAGTGCATGCGAACTGGTGTGTGTGTGTGAGAGAGTGCATGTGAACTGGTATGTGTGTGAGAGAGTGCATGCGAGCTGGTGTGTGTGTGAGAGAGTGCATGGGAGCTGGTGTGTGTGTGAAAGAGTGCATGTGAACTGGTATGTGTGTGAGAGAGTGCATGCGAGCAGGTGTGTGTGTGAGAATGCATGCGAGCTGGTGTGTGAGAGAGAGTGCATGCGAGCTGGTGTGTGTGTGAGAGAGTGCATGCGAGCTGGTGTGTGTGTGAGAGAGTGCATGCGAGCTGGTGTGTGTGTGAGAGAGTGCATGCGAGCTGGTGTGTGTGTGAGAGAGTGCATGCGAGCTGGTGTGTGTGTGAGAGAGTGCATGCGAGCTGGTGTGTGTGTGAGAGAGTGCATGCGAGCTGGTGTGTGTGTGAGAGAGTGCATGCGAGCTGGTGTGTGTGTGAGAGAGTGCATGCGAGCTGGTGTGTGTGTGAGAGAGTGCATGCGAGCTGGTGTGCGTGTGAGAGAGTGCATGCGAGCTGGTGTGTGTGCGAAAGAGTGCATGTGAACTGGTATGTGTGTGAGAGAGTGCATGCGAGCTGGTGTGTGAGAGAGAGTGCATGCGAGCTGGTGTGTGTGAGAGAGTGCATGCGAGCTGGTGTGTGTGTGAGAGAGTGCATGCGAGCTGGTGTGTGTGTGAGAGAGTGCATGCGAGCTGGTGTGTGAGAGAGTGCATGCGAGCTGGTGTGCGTGTGAGAGAGTGCATGCGAGCTGGTGTGTGTGTGAAAGAGTGCATGTGAACTGGTATGTGTGTGAGAGAGTGCATGCGAGCAGGTGTGTGTGTGAAAGAGTGCATGTGAACTGGTGTGTGTGTGAGAGAGTGCATGCGAGCTGGTGTGTGTGTGAAAGAGTGCATGTGAACAGGTGTGTGTGTGAGAGAGTGCATGCGAGCTGGCGTGTGTGTGAGAGAGTGCATGCGAGCTGGTGTGTGTGTGAGAGAGTGCATGCGAGCTGGTGCGTGTGTGAGAGAGTGCATGCGAGCAGGTGTGTGTGTGAGAATGCATGCGAGCTGGTGTGTGAGAGAGAGTGCATGCGAGCTGGTGTGTGTGAGAGAGTGCATGCGAGCTGGTGTGTGTGTGTGAGAGAGTGCATGCGAGCTGGTGTGTGTGTGAGAGAGTGCATGCGAGCTGGTGTGTGAGAGAGTGCATGCGAGCAGGTGTGCGTGTGAGAGAGTGCATGCGAGCTGGTGTGTGTGAGAGAGTGCATGCGAGCTGGTGTGTGTGAGAGAGTGCATGCGAGCTGGTGTGTGTGTGAGAGAGTGCATGCGAGCTGGTGTGTGAGAGAGTGCATGCGAGCAGGTGTGTGTGTGAGAATGCATGCGAGCTGGTGTGTGTCTGAGAGAGTGCATGCGAGCTGGTGTGTGTGTGAGAGAGTGCATGCGAGCTGGTGTGTGAGAGAGTGCATGCGAGCTGGTGTGTGTGTGAGAGAGTGCATGCGAGCTGGTCTGTGTGTGAGAGAGTGCATGTGAGCTGGTGTGTGTGTGAGAGAGTGCATGCGAGCTGGTGTGTGTGTGAGAGAGTGCATGCGAGCTGGTGTGTGTGTGAGAGAGTGCATGCGAGCTGGTGTGTGAGAGAGTGCATGCGAGCTGGTGTGTGTGTATGAGAGTGCATGCGAGCTGGTATGTGTGTGAGAGAGTGCATGCGAGCTGGCGTGTGAGAGAGTGCATGTGAGCTGGTGTGTGTGTATGAGAGTGCATGCGAGCTGATGTGTGTGAGAGAGAGTGTATGCGAGCTGGCGTGTGAGAGAGTGCATGTGAGCTGGTGTGTGTGTATGAGAGTGCATGCGAGCTGATGTGTGTGAGAGAGAGTGTATGCGAGCTGGTGTGTGTGAGAGAGAGTGTATGCGAGCTGGTGTGTGAGAAAGTGCATGCGAGCTGGTGTGTGAGAAAGTGCATGCGAGCTGGTGTGTGAGAGTGTGCATGCGAGCTGGTGTGTGTGTATGAGAGAGTGCATGCGAACTGGTGTGTGTGTATGAGAGAGTGCATGCGAACTGGTGTGTGTGTGAGAGAGTGCATGCGAGCTGGCGTGTGTGTGTGAGAGTGCATGCGAGCTGGTGTGTGTGTGAGAGAGTGCATGCGAGCTGGTGGGAGTGTGAGAGAGTGCATGCGAGCTGGTGTGTGTGTGACAGAGTGCATGCGAGCTGGTGTGTGTGTGAGAGAGTGCATGCGAGCTGGTGTGTGAGTGAGAGAGTGCATGTGAGCTGGTGTGTGTGTGAGGGAGTGTATGCGAGCTGGTGTGTCTGTGTGAGAGAGTGCATGCGAGCTGGTGTGTGTGTGAGAGAGTGCATGCGAGCTGGTGTGTGTGTGAGAGAGTGCATGCGAGCTGGTGTGTGTGTGAGGGAGTGCATGCGAGCTGGTGTGTGTGTGAGAGAGTGCATGCGAGCTGGTGTGTGTGTGAGAGAGTGCATGCGAGCTGGAGGGTGTGTGAAAGAGTGCATGCGAGCTGGTGTCTGTGTGAAAGAGTGCATGCGAGCTGGTGTGTGTGAGAGAGTGCATGCGAGCTGGTGTGTGTGAGAGAGTGCATGCGAGCTGGTGTGTGTGTGAGAGAGTGCATTCGAGCTGGTGTGTGTGTGAGAGAGTGCATGCGAGCTGGTGTGTCTGTGTGAGAGAGTGCATGCGAGCTGGTGTGTGTGACAGAGTGCATGCGAGCTGGTGTGTGTGTGAGAGAGTGCATGCGAGCTGGTGTGTGAGTGAGAGAGTGCATGCGAGCTGGTGTGTGTGTGAGAGAGTGCATGCGAGCTGGTGTGTGTGTGAGGGAGTGCATGCGAGCTGGTGTGTGTGTGAGAGAGTGCATGCGAGCTGGTGTGTGTGTGAGAGAGTGCATGCAAGCTGGTGGGTGTGTGAAAGAGTGCATGCGAGCTGGTGTCTGTGTGAAAGAGTGCATGCGAGCTGGTGTGTGTGAGAGAGTGCATGCGAGCTGGTGTGTGTGAGAGAGTGCATGCGAGCTGGTGTGTGTGTGAGAGAGTGCATTCGAGCTGGTGTGTGTGTGAGAGAGTGCATGCGAGCTGGTGTGTCTGTGTGAGAGAGTGCATGCGAGCTGGTGTGTGTGTGACAGAGTGCATGCGAGCTGGTGTGTGTGTGAGAGAGTGCATGCGAGCTGGTGTGTGAGTGAGAGAGTGCATGTGAGCTGGTGTGTGTGTGAGGGAGTGTATGCGAGCTGGTGTGTCTGTGTGAGAGAGTGCATGCGAGCTGGTGTGTGTGAGAGAGTGCATGCGAGCTGGTGTGTGTGAGAGAGTGCATGCGAGCTGGTGTGTGTGTGAGAGAGTGCTTGCGAGCTGGTGTGTGTGTGAGGGAGTGCATGCGAGCTGGTGTGTGTGTGAGAGAGTGCATGCGAGCTGGTGTGTGTGTGAGAGAGTGCATGCGAGCTGGTGGGTGTGTGAAAGAGTGCATGCGAGCTGGTGTCTGTGTGAAAGAGTGCATGCGAGCTGGTGTGTGTGAGAGAGTGCATGCGAGCTGGTGTGTGTGTGTGAGAGAGTGCATGCGAGCTGGTGTGTGTGTGAGAGAGTGCATTCGAGCTGGTGTGTGTGTGTGAGAGTGCACGCGAGCTGGTGTGTCTGTGTGAGAGAGTGCATGCGAGCTGGTGTGTGTGTGAGAGAGTGCATGCGAGCTGGTGTGTGTGTGAGAGAGTGCATGCGAGCTGGTGTGTGTGTGAGGGAGTGCATGCGAGCTGGTGTGTGAGTGAGAGAGTGCATGCGAGCTGGTGTGTGTGTGAGAGAGTGCATGCGAGCTGGTGGGTGTGTGAGAGAGTGCATGCGAGCTGGTGTGTGAGAGAGTGCATGCGTGCTGGTGTGCGTGTGAGAGAGTGCATGCGAGCTGGTGTGTGTGTGAAAGAGTGCATGTGAACTGGTATGTGTGTGAGAGAGTGCATGCGAGCTGGTGTGTGAGAGAGAGTGCATGCGAGCTGGTGTGTGTGAGAGAGTGCATGCGAGCTGGTGTGTGTGTGAGAGAGTGCATGCGAGCTGGTGTGTGTGTGAGAGAGTGCATGCGAGCTGGTGTGTGAGAGAGTGCATGCGAGCTGGTGTGCGTGTGAGAGAGTGCATGCGAGCTGGTGTGTGTGTGAAAGAGTGCATGTGAACTGGTATGTGTGTGAGAGAGTGCATGCGAGCAGGTGTGTGTGTGAAAGAGTGCATGTGAACTGGTGTGTGTGTGAGAGAGTGCATGCGAGCTGGTGTGTGTGTGAGAGAGTGCATGCGAGCTGGTGTGCGTGTGAGAGAGTGCATGCGAGCTGGTGTGCGTGTGAGAGAGTGCATGCGAGCTGGTGTGTGTGTGAGAGAGTGCATGCGAGCTGGAGTGTGTGTGAGAGAGTGCATGTGAACTGGTGTGCGTGTGAGAGAGTGCATGCCAGCTGGTGTGTGTGTGAGAGAGTGCATGTGAACTGGTGTGTGTGTGAGAGAGTGCATGCGAGCTGGTGTGTGTGTGGGAGAGTGCATGCGAGCTGGTGTGTGTGTGAAAGAGTGCATGTGAACAGGTGTGTGTGTGAGAGAGTGCATGCGAGCTGGCGTGTGTGTGAGAGAGTGCATGCGAGCTGGTGTGTGTGTGAGAGAGTGCATGCGAGCAGGTGTGTGTGTGAGAATGCATGCGAGCTGGTGTGTGAGAGAGAGTGCATGCGAGCTGGTGTGTGTGAGAGAGTGCATGCGAGCTGGTGTGTGTGTGTGAGAGAGTGCATGCGAGCTGGCGTGTGTGTGAGAGAGTGCATGCGAGCTGGTGTGTGTGTGAGAGAGTGCATGCGAGCAGGTGTGTGTGTGAGAATGCATGCGAGCTGGTGTGTGAGAGAGAGTGCATGCGAGCTGGTGTGTGTGAGAGAGTGCATGCGAGCTGGTGTGTGTGTGTGAGAGAGTGCATGCGAGCTGGTGTGTGTGTGAGAGAGTGCATGCGAGCTGGTGTGTGAGAGAGTGCATGCGAGCAGGTGTGCGTGTGAGAGAGTGCATGCGAGCTGGTGTGTGTGAGAGAGTGCATGCGAGCTGGTGTGTGTGAGAGAGTGCATGCGAGCTGGTGTGTGTGAGAGAGTGCATGCGAGCTGGTGTGTGTGTGAGAGAGTGCATGCGAGCTGGTGTGTGAGAGAGTGCATGCGAGCAGGTGTGTGTGTGAGAATGCATGCGAGCTGGTGTGTGTCTGAGAGAGTGCATGCGAGCTGGTGTGTGTGTGAGAGAGTGCATGCGAGCTGGTGTGTGAGAGAGTGCATGCGAGCTGGTGTGTGTGTGAGAGAGTGCATGCGAGCTGGCGTGTGTGTGAGAGAGTGCATGTGAGCTGGTGTGTGTGTGAGAGAGTGCATGCGAGCTGGTGTGTGTGTGAGAGAGTGCATGCGAGCTGGTGTGTGTGTGAGAGAGTGCATGCGAGCTGGTGTGTGAGAGAGTGCATGCGAGCTGGTGTGTGTGTATGAGAGTGCATGCGAGCTGGTATGTGTGTGAGAGAGTGCATGCGAGCTGGCGTGTGAGAGAGTGCATGTGAGCTGGTGTGTGTGTATGAGAGTGCATGCGAGCTGATGTGTGTGAGAGAGAGTGTATGCGAGCTGGTGTGTGTGAGAGAGAGTGCATGCGAGCTGGTGTGTGAGAAAGTGCATGCGAGCTGGTGTGTGAGAAAGTGCATGCGAGCTGGTGTGTGAGAGTGTGCATGCGAGCTGGTGTGTGTGAGAGAGTGCATGCGAGCTGGTGTGTGCGTATGAGAGTGCATGCGAGCTGGTGTGTGTGTGAGAGAGTGCATGCGAGCTGGTGTGTGTGTATGAGAGAGTGCATGCGAACTGGTATGTGTGTATGAGAGAGTGCATGCGAACTGGTGTGTGTGTGTGAGAGTGCATGCGAGCTGGTGTGTGTGTGAGAGAGTGCATGCGAGCTGGTGGGTGTGTGAGAGAGTGCATGCGAGCTGGTGTGTGTGTGACAGAGTGCATGCGAGCTGGTGTGTGTGTGAGAGAGTGCATGCGAGCTGGTGTGTGAGTGAGAGAGTGCATGTGAGCTGGTGTGTGTGTGAGGGAGTGTATGCGAGCTGGTGTGTCTGTGTGAGAGAGTGCATGCGAGCTGGTGTGTGTGTGAGAGAGTGCATGCGAGCTGGTGTGTGTGTGAGAGAGTGCATGCGAGCTGGTGTGTGTGTGAGAGAGTGCATGCGAGCTGGTGTGTGTGTGAGAGAGTGCATGCGAGCTGGTGTGTGTGTGAGAGAGTGCATGCGAGCTGGTGTGTGTGTGAGAGAGTGCATGCGAGCTGGTGGGTGTGTGAAAGAGTGCATGCGAGCTGGTGTCTGTGTGAAAGAGTGCATGCGAGCTGGTGTGTGTGAGAGAGTGCATGCGAGCTGGTGTGTGTGAGAGAGTGCATGCGAGCTGGTGTGTGTGTGAGAGAGTGCATTCGAGCTGGTGTGTGTGTGAGAGAGTGCATGCGAGCTGGTGTGTGTGTGAGGGAGTGCATGCGAGCTGGTGTGTGAGTGAGAGAGTGCATGCGAGCTGGTGTGTGTGTGAGAGAGTGCATGCGAGCTGGTGTGTGTGTGAGAGAGTGCATGCGAGCTGGTGTGTGAGAGAGTGCATGCGAGCTGGTGTGCGTGTGAGAGAGTGCATGCGAGCTGGTGTGTGTGTGAAAGAGTGCATGTGAACTGGTATGTGTGTGAGAGAGTGCATGCGAGCTGGTGTGTGAGAGAGAGTGCATGCGAGCTGGTGTGTGTGAGAGAGTGCATGCGAGCTGGTGTGTGTGTGAGAGAGTGCATGCGAGCTGGTGTGTGTGTGAGAGAGTGCATGCGAGCTGGTGTGTGAGAGAGTGCATGTGAGCTGGTGTGCGTGTGAGAGAGTGCATGCGAGCTGGTGTGTGTGTGAAAGAGTGCATGTGAACTGGTATGTGTGTGAGAGAGTGCATGCGAGCAGGTGTGTGTGTGAAAGAGTGCATGTGAACTGGTGTGTGTGTGAGAGAGTGCATGCGAGCTGGTGTGTGTGTGAGAGAGTGCATGCGAGCTGGTGTGCGTGTGAGAGAGTGCATGCGAGCTGGTGTGTGTGTGAGAGAGTGCATGCGAGCTGGTGTGTGTGTGAGAGAGTGCATGCGAGCTGGAGTGTGTGTGAGAGAGTGCATGTGAGCTGGTATGTGTGTGGGAGAGTGCATGCGAGCTGGTGTGTGTGTGAGAGAGTGCATGCGAGCTAGTGTGTGTGTGAAAGAGTACATGTGAACAGGTGTGTGTGTGAGAGAGTGCATGCGAGCTGGCGTGTGTGTGAGAGAGTGCATGCGAGCTGGTGTGTGTGTGAGAGAGTGCATGCGAGCAGGTGTGTGTGTGAGAATGCATGCGAGCTGGTGTGTGAGAGAGAGTGCATGTGAGCTGGTGTGTGTGAGAGAGTGCATGCGAGCTGGTGTGTGTGTGTGAGAGAGTGCATGCGAGCTGGTGTGTGTGTGAGAGAGTGCATGCGAGCTGGTGTGTGAGAGAGTGCATGCGAGCAGGTGTGCGTGTGAGAGAGTGCATGCGAGCTGGTGTGTGTGAGAGAGTGCATGCTAGCTGGTGTGTGTGAGAGCGTGCATGCGAGCTGGTGTGTGTGTGAGAGAGTGCATGCGAGCTGGTGTGTGAGAGAGTGCATGCGAGCAGGTGTGTGTGTGAGAATGCATGCGAGCTGGTGTGTGTCTGAGAGAGTGCATGCGAGCTGGTGTGTGTGTGAGAGAGTGCATGCGAGCTGGTGTGTGAGAGAGTGCATGCGAGCTGGTGTGTGTGTGAGAGAGTGCATGCGAGCTGGTGTGTGTGTGAGAGAGTGCATGTGAGCTGGTGTGTGTGTGAGAGAGTGCATGCGAGCTGGTGTGTGTGTGAGAGAGTGCATGCGAGCTGGTGTGTGTGTGAGAGAGTGCATGCGAGCTGGTGTGTGAGAGAGTGCATGCGAGCTGGTGTGTGTGTATGAGAGTGCATGCGAGCTGGTGTGTGTGTGAGAGAGTGCATGCGAGCTGGCGTGTGAGAGAGTGCATGTGAGCTGGTGTGTGTGTATGAGAGTGCATGCGAGCTGATGTGTGTGAGAGAGAGTGTATGCGAGCTGGTGTGTGTGAGAGAGAGTGTATGCGAGCTGGTGTGTGAGAAAGTGCATGCGAGCTGGTGTGTGAGAAAGTGCATGCGAGCTGGTGTGTGAGAGTGTGCATGCGAGCTGGTGTGTGTGAGAGAGTGCATGCGAGCTGGTGTGTGCGTATGAGAGTGCATGCGAGCTGGTGTGTGTGTGAGAGAGTGCATGCGAGCTGGTGTGTGTGTATGAGAGAGTGCATGCGAACTGGTGTGTGTGTATGAGAGAGTGCATGCGAACTGGTGTGTGTGTGAGAGAGTGCATGCGAGCTGGTGTGTGAGTGAGAGAGTGCATGTGAGCTGGTGTGTGTGTGAGGGAGTGTATGCGAGCTGGTGTGTCTGTGTGAGAGAGTGCATGCGAGCTGGTGTGTGTGTGAGAGAGTGCATGCGAGCTGCTGTGTGTGTGAGAGAGTGCATGCGAGCTGGTGTGTGTGTGAGAGAGTGCATGCGAGCTGGTGTGTGTGTGAGGGAGTGTATGCGAGCTGGTGTGTGTGTGAGAGAGTGCATGCGAGCTGGTGTGTGTGTGAGAGAGTGCATGCGAGCTGGTGGGTGTGTGAGAGAGTGCATGCGAGCTGGTGTGTGTGTGAGAGAGTGCATGCGAGCTGGTGTGTGTGTGAGAGAGTGCATGCGAGCTGGTGTGTGTGAGAGAGTGCATGCGAGCTGGTGTGTGTGTGAGAGAGTGCATTCGAGCTGGTGTGTGTGTGAGAGAGTGCATGCGAGCTGGTGTGTCTGTGTGAGAGAGTGCATGCGAGCTGGTGTGTGTGTGAGAGAGTGCATGCGAGCTGGTATGTGTGTGAGAGAGTGCATGCGAGCTGGTGTGTGTGTGAGAGTGCATGCGAGCTGGTGTGTGAGTGAGAGAGTGCATGCGAGCTGGTGTGTGTGTGAGAGAGTGCATGCGAGCTGGTGTGTGTGTGAGAGAGTGCATGCGAGCTGGTGGGTGTGTGAAAGAGTGCATGCGAGCTGGTGTGTGTGTGAGAGAGTGCATGCGAGCTGGTGTGTGAGTGAGAGAGTGCATGCGAGCTGGTGTGTGTGTGAGAGAGTGCATGCGAGCTGGTGTGTCTGCGTGAGAGAGTGCATGCGAGCTGGTGTGTGCGTATGAGAGTGCATGCGAGCTGGTGTGTGTGTGAGAGAGTGCATGCGAGCTTGTGTGTGTGTGAGAGAGTGCATGCGAACTGGTGTGTGTGTATGAGAGAGTGCATGCGAGCTGGTGTGTGTGAGAGAGTGCATGCGAGCTGGTGTGTGTGTGAGAGAGTGCATGCGAGCTGGTGTGTGTGTGAGAGAGTGCATGCGAGCTGGTGTGTGTGTGAGAGAGTGCATGCGAGCTGGTGGGTGTGTGAGAGAGTGCATTCGAGCTGGTGTGTGTGTGAGAGAGTGCATGCGAGCTGGTGTGTGTGTGAGAGAGTGCATGCGAGCTGGTGTGTGTGTGAGAGAGTGCATGCGAGCTGGTGTGTGTGTGAGAGAGTGCATGCGAGCTGGTGGGTGTGTGAAAGAGTGCATGCGAGCTGGTGTCTGTGTGATAGAGTGCATGCGAGCTGGTGTGTGTGAGAGAGTGCATGCGAGCTGGTGTGTGTGAGAGAGTGCATGCGAGCTGGTGTGTGTGTGAGAGAGTGCATGCGAGCTGGTGTGTGTGTGAGAGAGTGCATGCGAGCTGGTGTGTCTGTGTGAGAGAGTGCATGCGAGCTCGTGTGCGTGTGAGAGAGTGCATGCGAGCTGGTGTGTGTGTGAGAGAGTGCATGCGAGCTGGAGTGTGTGTGAGAGAGTGCATGTGAACTGGTGTGCGTGTGAGAGAGTGCATGCGAGCTGGTGTGTGTGTGAGAGAGTGCATGTGAACTGGTGTGTGTGTGTGAGAGTGCATGCGAGCTGGTGTGTGTGTGGGAGAGTGCATGCGAGCTGGTGTGTGTGTGAGAGAGTGCATGCGAGCTGGTGTGTGTGTGAAAGAGTGCATGTGAACTGGTGTGTGTGTGAGAGAGTGCATGCGAGCTGGCGTGTGTGTGAGAGAGTGCATGCGAGCTGGTGTGTGTGTGAGAGAGTGCATGCGAGCAGGTGTGTGTGTGAGAATGCATGCGAGCTGGTGTGTGAGAGAGAGTGCATGCGAGCTGGTGTGTGTGAGAGCGTGCATGCGAGCTGGTGTGTGTGTGAGAGAGTGCATGCGAGCTGGTGTGTGAGAGAGTGCATGCGAGCTGTTGTGCGTGTGAGAGAGTGCATGCGAGCAGGTGTGTGTGTGAGAATGCATGCGAGCTGGTGTGTGGCTGAGAGAGTGCATGCGAGCTGGTGTGTGTGTGAGAGAGTGCATGCGAGCTGGTGTGTGAGAGAGTACATGCGAGCTGGTGTGTGTGTGAGAGAGTGCATGCGAGCTGGTGTGTGTGTGAGAGAGTGCATGCGAGCTGGTGTGTGTGTGAGAGAGTGCATGCGAGCTGGTGTGTGTGTGAGAGAGTGCATGCGAGCTGGTGTGTGTGTGAGAGAGTGCATGCGAGCTGGCGTGTGAGAGAGTGCATGTGAGCTGGTGTGTGTGTATGAGAGTGCATGCGAGCTGATGTGTGTGAGAGAGAGTGTATGCGAGCTGGTGTGTGTGAGAGAGAGTGTATGCGAGCTGGTGTGTGAGAAAGTGCATGCGAGCTGGTGTGTGAGAAAGTGCATGCGAGCTGGTGTGTGAGAGTGTGCATGCGAGCTGGTGTGCGTGAGAGAGTGCATGCGAGCTGGTGTGTGCGTATGAGAGTGCATGCGAGCTGGTGTGTGTGTGAGAGAGTGCATGCGAGCTGGTGTGTGTGTGAGAGAGTGCATGCGAACTGGTGTGTGTGTATGAGAGAGTGCATGCGAACTGGTGTGTGTGTATGAGAGAGTGCATGCGAACTGGTGTGTGTGTGAGAGAGTGCATGCGAGCTGGTGTGTGTGTGAGAGAGTGCATGCGAGCTGGTGTGTGTGTGAGAGAGTGCATGCGAGCTGGTGGGTGTGTGAGAGAGTGCATTCGAGCTGGTGTGTGTGTGAGAGAGTGCATGCGAGCTGGTGTGTGAGTGAGAGAGTGCATCCGAGCTGGTGTGTGTGTGAGGGAGTGTATGCGAGCTGGTGTGTCTGTGTGAGAGAGTGCATGCGAGCTGGTGTGTGTGTGAGAGAGTGCATGCGAGCTGGTGTGTGTGTGAGAGAGTGCATGCGAGCTGGTGTGTGTGTGAGGGAGTGCATGCGAGCTGGTGTGTGAGTGAGAGAGTGCATGCGAGCTGGTGTGTGTGTGAGAGAGTGCATGCGAGTTGGTGTGTGTGTGAGAGAGTGCATGCGAGCTGGTGTGTGTGTGAGAGAGTGCAGGCGAGCTGGTGTGTGAGAGAGTGCATGCGAGCTGGTGGGTGTGTGAAAGAGTGCATGCGAGCTGGTGTGTGTGTGAGAGAGTGCATGCGAGCTGGTGTGTGAGTGAGAGAGTGCATGCGAGCTGGTGTGTGTGTGAGAGTGCATGCGAGCTGGTGTGTCTGTGTGAGAGAGTGTATGCGAGCTGGTGTGTGTGTGAGAGAGTGCATGCGAGCTGGTGTGTGTGTGAGAGAGCGCATGCGAGCTGGTGTGTGTGTGAGAGAGTGCATGCGAGCTGGTGTGTGTGTGAGAGAGTGCATGCGAGCTGGTGTGTGTGTGAGAGTGCATGCGAGCTGGTGTCTGTGTGAAAGAGTGCATGCGAGCTGGTGTCTGTGTGAAAGAGTGCATGCGAGCTGGTGTGTGTGAGAGAGTGCATGCGAGCTGGTGTGTGTGAGAGAGTGCATGCGAGCTGGTGTGTGTGTGAGAGAGTGCATGCGAGCTGGTGTGTGTGTGAGAGAGTGCATGCGAGCTGGTGTGTCTGTGTGAGAGAGTGCATGCGAGCTGGTGTGTGTGTGAGAGAGTGCATGCGAGCTGGTATGTGTGTGAGAGAGTGCATGCGAGCTGGTATGTGTGTGAGAGTGCATGCGAGCTGGTGTGTGTGTGAGAGAGTGCATGCGAGCTGGTGTGTGTGTGAGAGAGTGCATGCGAGCTGCTGTGTGTGTGAGAGAGTGCATGCGAGCTGGTGTGTGTGTGAGAGAGTGCATGCGAGCAGGTGTGTGTGTGAGAATGCATGCGAGCTGGTGTGTGTGTGAGAGAGTGCATGCGAGCTGGTGTGTGTGTGAGAGTGCATGCGAGCTGGTGTGTGTGTGAGAGAGTGCATGCGAGCTGGTGTGTGTGTGAGAGAGTGCATGCGAGCTGGTGTGTGTGTGAGAGAGTGCATGCGAGCTGGTGTGTGTGTGTGAGAGTGCATGCGAGCTGGTGGGTGTGTGAGAGAGTGCATGCGAGCTGGTGTGTGTGTGAGAGAGTGCATGCGAGCTGGTGTGTGTGTGAGAGAGTGCATGCGAGCTGGTGTGTGTGTGAGAGAGTGCATGCGAGCTGGTGTGTGTGTGAGAGAGTGCATGCGAGCTGGAGTGTGCGTGAGAGAGTGCATGCGAGCTGGTGTGTGAGTGAGAGAGTGCATGCGAGCTGGTGTGTGTGTGAGAGAGTGCATGCGAGCTGGTGTGTGTCTGAGAGAGTGCATGCGAGCTGGTGTGTGTCTGAGAGAGTGCATGCGAGCTGGTGTGTGTGTGAGGGAGTGTATGCGAGTTGGTGTGTGTGTGAGAGAGTGCATGCGAGCTGGTGTGTCTGTGTGAGAGAGTGCATGCGAGCTGGTGTGTCTGTGTGAGAGAGTGCATGCGAGCTGGTGTGTCTGTGTGAGAGAGTGTATGCGAGCTGGTGTGTGTGTGAGAGAGTGCATGCGAGCTGGTGTGTCTGTGTGAGAGAGTGTATGCGAGCTGGTGTGTGTGTGAGAGAGTGCATGCGAGCTGGTGTGTGTGTGAGAGAGCGCATGCGAGCTGGTGTGTGTGTGAGAGAGTGCATGCGAGCTGGTGTGTGTGTGAGAGAGTGCATGCGAGCTGGTGTGTGTGTGAGAGAGTGCATGCGAGCTGGTGTCTGTGTGAAAGAGTGCATGCGAGCTGGTGTCTGTGTGAAAGAGTGCATGCGAGCTGGTGTGTGTGAGAGAGTGCATGCGAGCTGGTGTGTGTGAGAGAGTGCATGCGAGCTGGTGTGTGTGTGAGAGAGTGCATGCGAGCTGGTGTGTGTGTGAGAGAGTGCATGCGAGCTGGTGTGTCTGTGTGAGAGAGTGCATGCGAGCTGGTGTGTGTGTGAGAGAGTGCATGCGAGCTGGTATGTGTGTGAGAGAGTGCATGCGAGCTGGTATGTGTGTGAGAGAGTGCATGCGAGCTGGTATGTGTGTGAGAGTGCATGCGAGCTGGTGTGTGTGTGAGAGAGTGCATGCGAGCTGGTGTGTGTGTGAGAGAGTGCATGCGAGCTGCTGTGTGTGTGAGAGAGTGCATGCGAGCTGGTGTGTGTGTGAGAGAGTGCATGCGAGCAGGTGTGTGTGTGAGAATGCATGCGAGCTGGTGTGTGTGTGAGAGAGTGCATGCGAGCTGCTGTGTGTGTGAGAGTGCATGCGAGCTGGTGTGTGTGTGAGAGAGTGCATGCGAGCTGGTGTGTGTGTGAGAGAGTGCATGCGAGCTGGTGTGTGTGTGAGAGAGTGCATGCGAGCTGGTGTGTGTGTGAGAGAGTGCATGCGAGCTGGTGGGTGTGTGAGAGAGTGCATGCGAGCTGGTGTGTGTGTGAGAGAGTGCATGCGAGCTGGTGTGTGTGTGAGAGAGTGCATGCGAGCTGGTGTGTGTGAGAGAGAGTGCATGCGAGCTGGTGTGTGTGTGAGAGAGTGCATGCGAGCTGGAGTGTGCGTGAGAGAGTGCATGCGAGCTGGTGTGTGAGTGAGAGAGTGCATGCGAGCTGGTGTGTGTGTGAGAGAGTGCATGCGAGCTGGTGTGTGTCTGAGAGAGTGCATGCGAGCTGGTGTGTGTCTGAGAGAGTGCATGCGAGCTGGTGTGTGTCTGAGAGAGTGCATGCGAGCTGGTGTGTCTGTGTGAGAGAGTGCATGCGAGCTGGTGTGTCTGTGTGAGAGAGTGCATGCGAGCTGGTGTGTCTGTGTGAGAGAGTGTATGCGAGCTGGTGTGTGTGTGAGAGAGTGCATGCGAGCTGGTGTGTCTGTGTGAGAGAGTGTATGCGAGCTGGTGGGTGTGTGAGAGAGTGCATGCGAGCTGGTGTGTGTGTGACAGAGTGCATGCGAGCTGGTGTGTGTGTGAGAGAGTGCATGCGAGCTGGTGTGTGTGTGAGAGAGTGCATGCGAGCTGGTGTGTGTGTGAGAGAGTGCATGCGAGCTGGAGTGTGCGTGAGAGAGTGCATGCGAGCTGGTGTGTGAGTGAGAGAGTGCATGCGAGCTGGTGTGTGTGTGAGAGAGTGCATGCGAGCTGGTGTGTGTCTGAGAGAGTGCATGCGAGCTGGTGTGTGTGTGAGAGAGTGCATGCGAGCTGGTGTGTGTGTGAGGGAGTGTATGCGAGCTGGTGTGTGTGTGAGAGAGTGCATGCGAGCTGGTGTGTCTGTGTGAGAGAGTGCATGCGAGCTGGTGTGTCTGTGTGAGAGAGTGCATGCGAGCTGGTGTGTCTGTGTGAGAGAGTGTATGCGAGCTGGTGTGTGTGTGAGAGTGTGCATGCGAGCTGGTGTGTCTGTGTGAGAGAATGTATGCGAGCTGGTGTGTGTGTGAGAGAGTGCATGCGAGCTGGTGTGTGTGTGAGAGAGTGCATGCGAGCTGGTGTGTGTGTGAGAGAGTGCATGCGAGCTGGTGTGTGTGTGAGAGAGTTTATGCGAGCTGGTGTGTGTGTGAGAGAGTGCATGCGAGCTGGTGTGTGTGTGAGAGAGTGCATGCAAGCTGGTGTGTGCGTGAGAGAGTGTATGCGAGCTGGTGTGTGTGTGAGAGAGTGCATGCGAGCTGGTGTGTGTGTGAGAGAGTGCATGCGAGCTGGTGTGTCTGTGTGAGAGAGTGTATGCGAGCTGGTGTGTCTGTGTGAGAGAGTGTATGCGAGCTGGTGTGTGTGTGAGAGAGTGCATGCGAGCTGGTGTGTCTGTGTGAGAGAGTGTATGCGAGCTGGTGTGTGTGTGAGAGAGTGCATGCGAGCTGGTGTGTCTGTGTGAGAGAGTGCATGCGAGCTGGTGTGTCTGTGTGAAAGAGTGCATGCGAGCTGGCGTGTCTGTGTGAAAGAGTGCATGCGAGCTGGTGTGTGTGTGAGAGTGCATGCGAGCTGGTGTGTGTGTGAGAGTGCATGCCATCTGGTGTGTCTGTGTGAAAGAGTGCATGCGAGCTGGTGTGTCTGTGTGAGAGAGTGCATGCGAGCTGGTGTGTGTGTGAGAGTGCATGCGAGTCTGTATGTGAGAGAGTGCATGTGAGTCTGTGTGTGTGAGAGTGCATGCGAGTCTGTGTGTGAGAGAGTGCATGCGAGTCTGTGTGTGTGAGAGTGCATGCGAGTCTGTGTGTGAGAGAGTGCATGCGAGTCTGTGTGTGAGAGTGCATGCGAGTCTGTGTGTGTGAGAGTGCATGCGAGTCTGTGTGTGTGAGAGTGCATGCGAGTCTGTGTGTGTGTGAGAGTGCATGCGAGTCTGTGTGTGTGAGAGTGCATGCGAGTCTGTGTGTGTGAGAGTGCATGCGAGTCTGTGTGTGAGAGAGTGCATGTGAGTCTGTGTGTGAGAGTGCATGCGAGTCTGTGTGTGTGAGTGCATGCGAGTCTGTGTGTGTGAGTGCATGCGGGTCTGCGCGAGTGTGTGTGTGAGAGTGCATGCGAGTTTGTGTGTGAGTGCATGCGAGTGTGTGTGTAAGAGTGCCTGCGTGTCTGTGTGTGAGGGAGTGCATGCGAGTCTGTGTGTGTGAGTGCATGCGGGTCTGTGTGAGTGTGTGTGTGAGAGTGCATGCGAGTCTGTGTGTGAGAGTGCATGCGAGTCTGTGTGTGTGAGTGCATGCGAGTCTGTGTGTGAGAGTGCATGCGGGTCTGTGTGAGTCTGTGTGTGAGAGTGCATGCGAGTCTGTGTGTGTGAGTGCATGCGAGTCTGTGTGTGTGAGTGCATGCGGGTCTGTGTGTGTGAGTGCATGCGAGTCTGTGTGTGTGAGTGCATGCGTGTTTGTGTGTGTGAGTGCATGCGAGTCTGTGTGTGAGTGCATGCGAGTCTGTGTGTGAGAGAGTGCATGCGTGTTTGTGTGTGTGAGTGCATGCGAGTCTGTGTGAGAGTGCATGCGAGTCTGTGTGTGTGAGAGTGCATGCGTGTTTGTGTGTGTGAGTGCATGCGAGTCTGTGTGAGAGAGTGCATGCGAGTCTGTGAGAGAGTGCATGCGAGTCTGTGTGTGTGAGTGCATGCGAGTCTGTGTGAGAGAGTGCATGCGAGTCTGTGTGTGTGAGTGCATGCGAGTCTGTGTGTGAGAGTGCATGCGAGTCTGTGTGTGAGAGTGCATGTGAGTCTGTGTGTGAGTGCATGCGAGTCTGTGTGTGAGAGTGCATGTGAGTCTGTGTGTGTGAGTGCATGCGAGTCTGTGTGTGAGTGCATGCGAGTCTGTGTGTGAGAGTGCATGCGAGTCTGTGTGTGAGAGAGTGCATGTAAGTCTGTGTGTGACTGCATGCGAGTCTGTGTGTGTGAGTGCATGCGAGTCTGTGTGTGTGAGTGCATGCGAGTCTGTGTGAGAGTGCATGCGAGTCTGTGTGTGTGAGTGCATGCGAGTCTGTGTGTGTGAGTGCATGCGAGTCTGTGTGTAAGAGTGCATGCGAGTCTGTGTGTGTGAGTGCATGCGAGTCTGTGTGTGAGAGTGCATGCGAGTCTGTGTGTGAGAGTGCATGCGAGTCTGTGTGTGAGAGTGCATGCGAGTCTGTGTGTGAGAGTGTATGCGAGTCTGTGTGTGTGAGTGCATGCGAGTCTGTGTGTGTGAGTGCATGCGAGTCTGTGTGTGTGAGTGCATGCGAGTCTGTGTGTGTGAGTGCATGCGAGTCTGTGTGTGTGAGTGCATGCGAGTCTGTGTGTGTGAGTGCATGCGAGTCTGTGTGTGAGAGTGCATGCGAGTCTGTGTGTGTGAGTGCATGCGAGTCTGTGTGTGTGAGTGCATGCGAGTCTGTGTGTGTGAGTGCATGCGAGTCTGTGTGTGAGTGCATGCGAGTCTGTGTGTGAGTGCATGCGAGTCTGTGTGTGTGAGTGCATGCGAGTCTGTGTGTGAGAGTGCATGCGAGTCTGTGTGTGAGTGCATGCGAGTCTGTGTGTGAGTGCATGCGTGTTTGTGTGTGTGTGAGTGCATGCGAGTGTGTGTGTGTGTGAGGGAGTGCATGCGAGTGTGTGTGTGAGGGAGTGCATGCGAGTCTGTGTGAGAGAGTGCATGCGTGTTTGTGTGTGAGTGTGTGTGAGGGAGTGTATGCGAGTGTGTGTGTGAGGGAGTGCATGCGAGTCTGTGTGAGAGAGTGCATGTAAGTCTGTGTGTGAGAGTGTGTGCGCGCCTGTGTGTGTGTGAGTGCATGCGGGTCTGTGCGTGAGTGCCTGCGTGTGAGAGAGTGCATGTGAGCTGGTCTGTGTGTGAGTGCATGCGAGTCTGTGTGTGAGAGAGTGCATACAAGTGTGTGTGTGTGCGTGAGTGCACAGTGGTTAACACTGCTCCCTCACAGCGCCAGGGACCCGGGTTCGATTCCCGGTCTGGGTCACTGTCTGTGCAGAGTCTGCACATTCTCCTCATGTCTGCGTGGGTTTCCTCTGGGTGCTCCGGTTTCCTCCCACAGTCCGAAAGACAAGCTGGTTAGGGTGCATTGGCCGTGCTAAATTCTCCCGTAGTGTATCTGAACAGGCGCCAGAGTGTGGCAACTGAGAGATTTTCACAGTAACTTCATTGCAATATTAACGTTGGCCCACTTACGACACTAATAAACTTAAAACTTAGCATGCGAGTCTGTCTGTGCGCCTGAGTGTGTGTGTGCGCGCATGCGAGTTGGCAAGTGTGTGTGTGTACGGGTTAGTAAGCATGTGTGAATGCATGTGAGTCACTGAGTGAGTTTCCATGAGCGTGTGTGCGCCTTATAGGATAGTGTCGAGTGCATGTGTCAGTATCCTAGAGTATGTTTGCTTCTGTGAGTGCATGAGACGGCACAGTGGCTAGCACTGCTGCCTCACAGCGCCAGAGACCCGGGCTCAATTCCAGCCTTGGGTCAGTGTGTGTGGAGTTTGTACATTCTCCCCGTGTCTGTGTGGGCTTCCTCTGGGTGCTCACAGTCCAAAGATGCGCAGGTTAGGTGGACTGGCTGTGCTAAATTGACCCTAGTGCCAGGGGGATTAGCAGGGTAAATATGTGAGGTTCTGGTGATAGGGCCTGGGTGAGATTGTGATCGGTGCAGACTCGATGGGGCAAGTGGCCTTCTCCTGCACTCTTGGGATTCTATGATTCAGTGAGTGTGAATCTGTGCCGATGATGAGTGAGCATGCCCGAGAGTGAGTCAGAGATTGCATGCATGCGAGTCTGAGTGTATGCGAGTGAGTGAACGTGTTATGATCTCAGCTTTGGAAATTTCCACCTAATTTGACATTTTTAGTGACTGTCCAGCCTCGAAAGCTTTTTGGAGGAGGGGAGGGGGTTCTGAATTCCCCCTTCCTTTCGTGTGAGGGTTTCCCGACCTCCCAGCTCTCATTTTAAGAATTTCTGGGCGGCAGGTGGGTGCCACAGTGGTTAGCACAGCTGCCTCACAGCGCCAGAGACTCGGGTGCGATTCCTGGCTCTGTGCGGAGTCTGCATGTTCTCCACGTGTCTGCGTGGGTTTCCTCCCACAGTCCGAAAGATGTGCTGGTTAGGGTGTATTGACCCAAACAGGCGCCGGAGGGTGGCGACCAGGGGAATTTCACAGTAACTTCATTGCCGTGTTAATGTAAGCCTTACTAGTGGCTAATAAACTTGACTTTTCTCTCCCTCACCAGAGGAAATATTCACTCTCCATCTTGGTGAGACCACATTTGGAATATTGTGTGCAGTTCTGGTCACCTCACTATAAGAAGGATGTGGAAGCATTGGAAAGAGTGCAGAGGAGATTTACCAGGATGCTGCCTGGTTTGGAGGGTAGGTCTTATGAGGGAGCTAGGGCTTTTCTCTTTAGAGCGGAGGAGGAGGAGAGGTAACTTAATAAGAGGTTTATAAAATGATGAGGGGGGATAGATAGAGTGGACGTTCAGAGACTATTTCCTCGGGTGGATGTGGCTGTTACTAGGGGGCATAACTATAAGGTTCATGGTGGGAGATATAGGAGGGATGTCCGAGGTAGGTTCTCTACTCAGTGGTTGGGGTGTGGAATGGACTGCCTGCTGTGATAGTGGAGTCGGGACACTTTAGGAACTTTCAAGCGGTTATTGGATAGGCACGTGGAGCACACCAGGATGATAGGGAGTGGGATAGCTTGATCTTGGTTTTGGACAAAGCTCAGCACAACATTGAGGGCCGAAGGGTCTGTACTGTTCTATGTTCCATCGTCTCTACTGAATCCTTTACTCATCCCCCCCCTTGATGATTAGATCAGCCCCACACGCAGCAGGAAGATTCCCACCCTTCAACCCTCTGTGGTAAACATTCTCTGCGTTTCTCTGGCAGTCTGTTCATGACGAGAACGTTCCAAAGGTGGTTCAGAGGCGGCCTTGTTGTTGCTGCCTTCGTAATGCGGGAAATGCTGCAACCAATTTGTGCACAGCAAGATCCCACACAGCAACTTTCCTTCTCCCGGAACGGCTCATTGACTGGCGATTTGATTACATGTATCAAGAGTGAAAAGTATGGTTTCTTGCACACTATACAAAGCATACCATTCATAGAGAAGGAGAGGATGCAGAATGTAGTGTTACAGTCATAGCTAGGGTATAGAGAAAGATCAACTTAATGCGAGGTAGGTCCATTCAACAGTCTGATGGCAGCAGGGAAGCTGTTCTTGAGTCGGTCAGTACGCGACTTCAGGCTTTTGTATCTTTTTCCTGACAGAAGAAGGTGGAAGAGAGAATGTCGGGGGTGCGTGGGGGTCCTTAATTATGCTGGCTGCTTTTCCCGATGTAGTGGGAAGTGTAGATGGAGTCAATGGATGGGAGGCTGGTTTGCGTGATGGACTGGGCTACATTCACAACCTTTTGTAGTTCCTTGCCGTCTTGGGGGGAAGATAGGGAGGGGGGGGCGCAGGATTTTTGGGAAGGCACATCACACCCCAAACCCCTCATCCACCCCAGCGTCAGTGACAGCTGAGCGCAAGACCTGGTGTTTTGTTTTTTTAAAAAAAAAAACAAAGGGTCATCCTTCACGTCCTTGCACACACAAGTCACCAATGTGGTCAGTCCTCTGGTTTGAAGATAAGGCCAGCAAACTACGCACTAAGCTGCGAAAAAAAAAACCCTTACTAATAAGTTCCCAGAACTTGCGAAAGTTCAATTCCAGGAACCACCCGCTCACCCCGAGCAAAAAGGCAGAGTTCGTGGAAATGCTTTTCTTAGTCTTTTGACACCCTTTGTGAGCTGTGTTTTTATATATAGTCTTTTGACACCCAGTGTGAGCTGTGTTTTATTATATATACATAGCAAAGAAAAATAACTCCAACTTACTTTGGGTCTGACTATTTGCACTTCCTGTAAGCTACAGAGCACTTGTCACAAGGCAGGTTAACACTGCAATGAAGTTACTGTGAAATTCCCCTCGTTGCCACACTCCAGTGTCTGTTCAGGTCAATGCACCCTAATCAGCACATCTTTCGGCCTGTGGGAGGAAACCAGAGCACCCGGAGGAAACCCACACAGACACTGGAAGTATGTGCAGACTCCAGTGACCCAAGCCAGCAATCGAACCCACGTCCCTGGCACTGTGAGGCGGCAGTGCTAACCACTGCGCCGCCTATATGAAGCTCCTTACTCAAGGCCTTGCAGTGACTGTTGACTTGAGTATGGTGTACAGTTTTACACAGGAGGTACACAGCACAGAAACAGGCCAGCCAGCTCTGTGCTGGCATTTCTGCTCCACACAACTCCTTGACCCATCCTTCCTGACTCGCGCCCGTGTTTATCCAGCGGTCCCCCCCCAATGTATTGCTGCTATCCACCTTGACAACTCCCCACAGGAGCGGGTTCCACACACTCGTCCCCCCCTGCTCTAGGGGGAACCATGATGTGGAGATGCCGGCATTGGACTGGGGCAAGACCATAAGAAGTCTCACAACACCAGGTTAAAGTCCAGCAGGTTTATTGGGTAGCACAAACTTTCAGAGTGTCACTCCTTCAGGTGAAAGCTTGTGCTGCCAAATAAACCTGTTGGACTTTAACCTGGCGTTGAGAGACTTCTTACTCTAGGGGGAAAGACAGTTCTCCCCCATTGCATGTGTTAGTGAGCGTCTTCGATTGAGTGTTGAATTCCACTCTTCTCCACATGGAGACATTCGCTCTGTAGCCACCTGCTCAAAACCTTTCACTGTTATGACCTTGATAACACCCTGCCACCCTATGATTTCTCTATTCTCTTTTGCTGAAAACATTCTTGGTGACAGTGGTTAGCACTGCTACCTCATGCAGCCAGGAACCTGGGTTCGATTCCCAGCATGGGTCACTGTCTTTGTCAAGTTTGCACATCCTCCCCCCGCAATGTGTCTGTGTGGGTTTCCTCCCACAGTGCAAAAGATGTGCTGATTAGGTGGATTGGCCGTGCTAAATTCTCCCTCAGTGTACCCGAACAGGAGTGTGGCGACATGAGGAATTTCACAGCAACTTCATTGCAGTGTTAATGTAAGCCTATCGGTGACTAACAAATAAATCAAACATTAATTTATTTTCAAACATCAGCTGCAGTGGCAAGACCCACGATCTTGACTCAAACAAATGCGACATCTTGGAGTAGACCAGTAACTAAGATGCAACGGTCAGAAAAGACCCAAGCATGGAGCTTTCTTCTGAAAGGAATAAGGAGTGTGATCAGTCTGCAAGTGATGGGGGAAGAGGGGCAAGATAAAAACCGCTACAGCACTAAGAGTGCGAGCACACAGAACAAACAAGAAGCCACTTATTTTCTTTCAAAAATATTTAATTTATAATATTGAGCTGCCATTTTCCAACAGTGAGTGGTGTGTGTCAACTGGCAGTGGCCACTGATCTTAAGGCTCCACAGTGCTGAGCATACCCAGCATGGCAAGTAATGCAACCTTCACTTAAACATGTAAACTTCTGGGGAGCTGGATGGGGAAAGTAGGTAGTTAACCAACCAGGGCCACTGCGGTGGGATCTTGCTCTGCTTCAAGACAGCCTCAAGACCCAATTCCCTTGAGCAGCAGACAAAAAAAAAGTTGGCTGCTATTATTTCCACCTCGATCTCCTCGTTAGTCGGACTATAAACCGGCAGGTACAATTTAGAGTGTGCGTCAAAGGATTTTCTGATTTTCATTTATTTAAATAAAAAGATATATAGTACAAAGAACGGACTGCCTCACCCAGTAATATGGGAGCGTGTCAGAGATAAGGATAGACAGTGTGTGTAACTTTGTTAATCCTGGTCAGCATCCTCCAAAGAGGCTACAATTCCTTTCTAATCTCCCAAACCACCCCCACCCAACAGTTAGCCCTTCAAGAGATGCGAAGGCATCATCCCCCATTCCCTCCCCAACATCAGGCCACAGTAGGGGGACAAGGGCAGCCCAGTTTACAGATCACCAGCAGCCCCTCTGTGTCCCAAAGACCCTGCCCAGGACAAGCTTCACCCACGAGTGTCCCCCCAGGAGGGCCTTAGAAAGACAGAAATTAAATCAAGTCCACGTTGATTGGGGAAAACTAGGGAGCAGCAAGCACCAAGCGGCACTCAGCCAAGACAGAAATCAGAGGAATGATTAAAAAAGAAACAGGAGTGTTAAAAATTTAAGGGTGGGCAATTGGGGGTGGGTTTGAGAGATTATTAAAAGCTACAACACAAGGAGAGAGGATGGTCATCAAGACACTGGCTGTATACTTAGTTAAATGTGTTCAGATGCCCAGTATTGGGAGGTTAAAAGACACCTAACAAGGCAAATACATTGCACCCTCTCTCTCCCCTTCTTACCCACTCATATCACTCAATGGATTAAGGGTTTCATGGGGGGGGGGGGGGGGGGGGGGGGGCAGATACATGACTTGCAGCTTCAGAACACAGGCCAGATACCACTCCCATGTGATTTGCAGCTTCAGAACAGGGCAGATACTGCTTTCCTCCTACTGTTGCCACATTCACCTCCCCCTGCCCTCTCCTAACTGCCATCCCCCTGCCCTCGAAGGCTGGCATGGGAGCTGCAAGTGGAAAGCCAGCCGCAGAAACTAGACGTGGGAAGGAACAATCCCACTGACAAACTTCCTGCAGGATTCATTACTGACCAATGTTAATAAAAAAATTAAAATCAAATACATTGTTCAGCGAAAGTAAATATATATTACATGAAGGAAAATATTTATTCGGGTTAGAATTAAATAGGCAACATCTCCCAACTAGGGTAGGTGTACCAACATCACCACCTCGTTTTATAACCACCCCCCCCCCCCACTTCTGACTACCTCCACCTTTGACTCAATTCTCAATCTTTTTCTTCACCTCCCCCCCCCCCACTCCATAAACATCCCCCCTCCCTTCTTGACAATCTTCTGCACTCAGAATAAAGAGGGGAGGGAAGGAAGGAAGAGGAGAAAAAGGGCTTGAGAGAGCAGATCACAATGATACATAATTCTGAAGTGGGTTCCGTCCCGGTTCAGGACCAGACCGATGCAGGTGAGTACAAGCTGTAAGTGAGGCGATGCAGCACTGGATCTCATTCAACGATTCGAGACTTCCCAACACAGTTCACAGATTAGAAAATTCCCCAGGAGTCCTTAAAAGCAAAGTCTTGGGGCTCTGCACATACACACACAGTACGCACGCCAGAGAGGATTCCACAGTTCCCAACTTCAGCTGCCAGAGGATGCTGAAAGGTGGCCACACTCCTGTTCCAACACAAGTGGAGGGCCTGCTCCCAGACAGGGCCGGTCCCGTCAGTCCTGCTCCCCCCTCGTTTACCAGCCCACCAGTAGTCTCAGAGGCTGCTCCCAAACGGAAAAACGGTCAACCGCACGTGTCTTTTCACAGCTGCCACCTTTGTGAGGAGCGGGAGGGAGCGAGTGAGGGGGGAACGGGGAAGAGGACACAGCATAGCTGGAATCAGAACAGTGTTTCAGGTGGGTCAGGATTCACCTCAAGAGGTGCATGATACTTGCCCCCGCGATGCCAAAGCCCGCAATCCACATCAAGGCTTTTTTCGCAGATTCCTCAACATTGTTCTCATGGAAGAATTTTGTGAAGCCATCCTGTTGGGGAGTAAAGACAGCATTCAGAAAACCAATAGAGGCAGCTTAAACCAGAGCTTCCTCTGGCAGCAACAACACCACCAACCCCCCCCCCCCCTCCCCCCAGCCCCCCCAAACACACGAATCCCACCCTATACACCACCTCCCACACCACATGCAACAAATCCCCCTAAACACCAAGGGAGGGACTGATCAACCACAAGACTGAGTGCTGGAGCAAACCCAAGGGGCTGAAATGGCCTCCTCCCATCACCTAGTTATAACACATGCTGGGGCTTGGGCAGACGGTACGTGACTGAGTTACCACTGCAAAGCAAAATGCAGCAGAGATGCCGCTTGGCCTACAATGAGCCAGGCTGTCAGGCTCAAATCAGACAAGTGATAGCGACTCGACCATTGCGCAATAAAACTCGTCATCTGCTCCCCGTGTATGTCTGCTCTTGGCAATTGCACAACCCTGGGTGATGAATCGCTTTACACAGGAGCCCGCACAGAGGCTTAATCCCACGCTCAAAGCAGACAATGAACGAGTGACACAGCACCTCAAAAGACTCATTCACAGGGAATTGCTTAAAGTGTGGCCGCCAACTAGTCACCTCTACCCAACCCAAAACCAGGGGATAGTGACAAACTGATGACACTGACATAGCAAACAGGAAGCCGATGTGCAAGCCTGGCTGTACTGACAATCCAGGATGGGGCAATAGCTTCATAAATCTACATAGATTTGCTGTGTACCCACACAGACATGGAGCGCCATGCGTCCGACTGAAGCCATGTAAATCAGTGGATATTATCCCACATGCGCAGATCAGGTGGGTGTGGGGGATCCAGCACTCCTTTTAGGAATAGTGTGCATCTCACTCAGTGGAATTTAATCACGCGCACACATCAGATGACAAAGGCCCAAGGTCATTCGATGACACTCCCTGGTAAAGTCCAGCCACATTGCTAGCTGTTTGAACCTATGCAAACAGGGGTGGGGAGATGGTGGAGGAGCAGGGAGCCAGTGGAGGACCCACCAGGGTGAAGAGTGGGTGTTATCCTTACCCAGCCATTGTGAGTCTCTAGCCACTCTCTCTTCTGCTGTGTCAGGTACTGTGTGACTTGTGCAGCCACCTCGTCAACATAGTCCTCCTGCCGACTCTTCTTCAGGTGATTGCCCATTACTGCTCCAAAGGCGATGAAGCTCACCACTCGGCCCCAGTTCACCTCGCCGTCGCGGAACATCTCAGTAGCTACCCGCGGGATGGTCTCCAGGTCATCCTTCTGTGCAATGTTTAGACGGGTTATCATGCCTGTGGAGAGGAGAGAGGGATAGCGTCAATAACACAACGTGGTTAATAACTGCAAACTGCACAAGGACACTGGCTTCAAACCAAAATGATAAAGCGGCTATACATTTACTAAACTGAGTGGGCCAAATTCTGGGCACCACATTTTTAGGAAGGACATCAAGGGTGTAGATGAGATTTATTAGAATAGTAACTGGACCCCATCATCCCAGTTAGTGGGGAAGCCGGGGCGGGGGGGGTGCATATGCACAGTCTTTAACCAGGGGGGCACAGATTGAAGATATATGGAATAAATTTAAGCAAGAGTTGGACAGGCAGGAAAGTGGAGTCACAGTGGCAAGCACTGCTGCCTTAGAGCGCCAGGGACCCGGGCTCAATTCCCAGCTTGGGTCACTGCATGGAGTTGGCACATTCTCTCCATGTCTGCATGGGTTGCCTCTCACTCCAAAGATGTGCAAGTTAAGTTGATTGGCCATGCTAAATTGTCCCTCAGTGTTAAGAGGGATTAGCAGGGTAAATACGTGGGGTTATGGGGATAGGGCCTGGGTGGGCTTTTGTCAAGTGCAGGCTGAATGGCCTCCTTCTGCACTGTAGGGATTCTATTCTGAGATCAGCTATGATTATACTCAAAGGTGGAGCAGGCTTGAGGAGCTGAATCACTGATTCCCAGTTCCTATAATCATGACTACACATGAACCTTAATCTGTTTCCACTGTCCTTTAAGTACAAGGAACATGATTCATAGCTTTAATGCAAGACTGAATGATATTTTACCACCCTCCCCCCCCCCCCCAAAGTTACCAATAACTACCACTGTGCTTGCCTCTCCAGAGATCAAACATGCCCTTCTGCCAATTGAGTGCAGATGTACAAGGGCTGGCTGGCAGTAATGTGCAGCTGCTGAGTACAGTGTATACACAATGCTCAAATATGAAAGCTCATTTGCCGTGCTGAATGAGCAAGGTGGGTTAGCAAGTGGAGATTAGATAAGGCCTGTAAACAAATTAGACTTCCTCTGAAATGGGGCAGATGTGCACCCGCCCAAGAGGCGCAACAGGATAGGTAGCAGGCTGCAGCCGACTCAGATATTCATCCAGAGAGCGGTGAGCCTGTGGAATTCACTACCACAGAAAGCAGCAAAGGTCAAGGAGTTTAAGGAGGAGTTGGATATAGCTCTTGGGGCTGGCGGGGCTATCAAGTTGGACAATTAGCCATGACAATGGTGGAGCAGACTTGAAGGACCTGCTCCTATTGCATGTTTCAGGGACTTCCATCATTGTCTAGCACTCCATGAACAAGACACGCAATCTAATCACTGCTGATCTGTTCTATCAAGGGTAAGATGACACTGTGACCTGCTCGTGAATTCCAACCATCCAGGGAAGCCAAAGAACTCTTTCTCCCCCAACATTAAACTACAAGAGGAAACAAAGTAAAAAAAATACTACCTTTTCCTTGAACACTTATTTACATGGGGAAGGCTATTCGACCAGGAGGTCAACCACCCAATACCCATGGTTCAAGCTCAGCCGTACAACCCCCAAGATGCAGAGTCCCAGAGCACAAGCAGTATGTTATTGTCTGCAGTTGCCCTGTTGACACTATAAAGACATTCCAGAGAGGTGCTTTATAAAAACACACCCATACAGAACAATGAAACCACAGAGTCTGCAGGAAAGCTAATCTCAAGTATTACACTCAAACCAGTCCTGACTGTACCAAAAGGCATGCGAGACTTGTCAGAAACTATTTGTGTTTGTTCACTGCCAGTTTTATTTACGCCCAGCCTCATGAGTGAGCACAGTTAATCCCATCAAGTAAAATAGAAACAGAAAGGCTTTAAAATTGTTCACTTCCTCCCAATTCTCTAGTTGCAGATCAGTGGGGGTTGGAGCTGAACCATTGCATAATGCCCATTCCAGTCCTCTTGGCTGGTCACACTGCTCCTAATGTCCATTCCACTCCCACCCCCCCTTCCTGGTCAGCTACACTGCTCCTAATGCCCATTCCACCCCCTCCTGGTTAGCTGATGGAGGAAGTTACAGAAATTGGGAGGGGGTGTAGGGGCTGAGGGGGAAGGAGGTTACAAAGATAGGGAAGGGTGGTGGTGACTGCATTAGACAAACATTTTAGAAATGTTGCCTAATCCCCATGAATCAACAGTCCCTCCGATACAATGGGAGAATCCCAAATCCCAGAATGAGGGGGGTACGATTCACTCCATCCACAAACTATGTCACCCCATACCAATCCATTGCAGTAATTCTCACTCTTTCCCCCCTGCCCCCCAGGCAGCCACTTCAAGTTTCCTTTCAAGTTCCTTGGTCAACAACGCTGCCACATTTGCCTCCAGAGGGCAGTTCAATCATAGGCAGTCAGCTGACAGTCCTGAGGGATAGAGTCCAAATTAGAAATAACAGAGCAGTCCCAGATTAATATTTCAGCTGTAGACCACTGGTCTCACAAGGGGACTCTACCTCAACCGTCAAAAAACTGCTTTGCATATTAGCTTGGCAGGATGCTGTTATCACAGGTGGGTGGGGGAATGGGGTTTCCAGTACAGTACACAAGTGTTATTGTGCAGAGCTCCATCCGGTATAGTCCACTGTTCACACTCCATGGCATCAGTGAGCTCCCCCAGCCCCTTGAGACAACACAGCCTGTGATCCACCAGCAATCTAACTGCACCCTCTCCCTGCCAGTCTCAAAGCAAGCTCACCCCTTCCCAAACACCATGTATGCTTTGACGCACTTGTGGTACGCACAATCATGGCAACACCACCCCCACCCTCCACATCCCACCCAAATGCCCCTGCTTTGTGACAATGTCCTCCCACTGTTAAGGGTAAACCATCAAATGCACAACCACCCCAGTAAACCACTGCTTCAACCTTCCCCAATACCAGACTAAAACACTCAGCCAAAACAGAGAATGAAACCCAGAATATGAACACCAGTCCCTCTTTGCTGAAGCTGTACATCTCTGCTCAAAGGCAAACAGTAGGGTTTCTGTTCTGGAGGGGGAAATAAAAACTTTCCCATCTCCCACACACAGGGAGAAACCCAAACAGCAAGTCAGCTGGAATCGGGAAAGGGTGTGATACTGGGAGGTTAACTCTTCCAAAACTCAAGTCTGAAGACACTGGGGAACTTGCATGCCCCAAGGGGAGGGAGTGCCCACTGCAGAGGACACCACCTGCATCATTTCACAAAGACTTCAAATAAAAACAGAAACTGTTACCAAGCTGGAATACAACTAGAAAACTACAGAATGTGTTCAGAGGACTGACATGTATTCACAACTGCTTCTTTCTGAAGATATTTAAAGCAGTCACACTTTTCCAGTGTAAGTCAAATGGAAGAGGAGGGATTATAAAAGGTTGTTTTGTCAGTATGATACCAATTCCCTCCTGGCTGCCTATTGACAAGGCAGTAAAATTCCCTCTGCAGCTTCCCTCAACATCCCCTGCCACTGCGACTGGAAATTACCAGCTAGATTTCCAGACCCAAATTTACATCAAAATAAACAGCACCAAAGCCAAGAGTGGCAGCAACTACAACAGTCAACAGCTAAACACTAGGTCAAATACAAAAATGGGACTCCCTCTGGCCAAACCAACAGTCAATTCCCGGAGCAAAGCCAGGGGTCATTAATCTCAGGAATAACCCCAGGAGGAAAGCCAGGGGTAAAACATCAGCAGGAACAGCCACACAATCAAAAGACAAATACCCCCAACTGCAGTCAGGAAACCACTGGCCAAGCAGGCAACTCTACAAGCCATCTATCAAACTAATGTGTGTGGGGAACATTAAAGCAGAGTGTATGGGGCAGAGAGATATTGTACCAGGAACATTGACCAGGAAACCATTTGGCAAATAAGCAAAAGGCACAAGGGGGGGGGGGGGGGGCGGAAGGAAGGAGGCAGGGAAAGGAAGATTAACCAGCTATGGGTGCAATACTAACAGCTAAAACTGCAAACACCACAAACAAAGTGAAACTAACCAGCTGAGGAGAGAAATGGCCAATAAAAGAGGGCAAGGGGCAAAGAGTGAAGTGACCGAAGAAGGGGGAGATGAAGTGACCAGATGTGAAGAAAGAGGGACCAGAGGTGGAAGGAGGGAGCGAAGTGACCAACAAAAGAGGGAGAGAAACAACCAGAGGTAATATGGGGAAGTGAAGTAACCAAAGGGAAGGGGATTTTCACAGTAACTTCATTGCAGTGTCATTGGAAGTGATGTCACTAGTGGAGGGGCAGAAGAGGGGGGAAAAGCAGTGAGTTTGTGAAGAGACCAACCTTTTTTGGGGGGTGGGGGGGAAGAAAGAAGAGTGAAGTGACACAGTAGCAGAGTGGTTCGCACTTCTGCCTCATAGTGCTTGGAACTTAGGTTTGATTCCCGGTTTGGGTCACCGTCTGTGTGGAGTTTGCATATTCTCCCTGTGTGGGTTTCCTCCAGGTGCTCAGGTTTCCTCCTCTGGTGCAGACTTGATGGGCCAAATGGCCTCCTTCTGCACTGTAAGGATTCTATTCTAAAGTGACCAATATTTTGATGGTTTGGGGGGGGGGGGGGGGGAGAAGAGGAGAAGTTAAATTACCACCATCACAAAACCCCTACAGTGCAGAAGGCGGCTATTTGGCCCATCTAGCCCACCAGTGAACAGGCACTAGGACCCACGCGGCATCCCCCCCGCCCCCCCCCAAAAGCAAGCAATGCTCCCAGTGCGCATGCCCAACCTGTCACCCGCCCCCTCCCCAGCAATGCTCGCAATGCGCATGCCCAGACCATCGCCCCCTTCCCCAATGCTTATACCCCCCCACCAATGCGCATGCCCAGGCCGTCAACCCCCCCCCGGCTCCCAATGAGCGTGCCCAGCCCCGGCAGTGGTAGCAAACGGGCGCTAGGACCCCACGGGAGCCCGTCTCCCTTCCCCCCCTCTCGGCGTCTCCCTTACCAGTGAAGGCCGTGCCGTGCTTCTCGATGAGGCGGTCCCCGATCCTCTGTAACGTCTCGGCCGCCCGCCGGTCGTCGTCCGGAGACGAGCAGCCGCCGCAGAACCAACCAGGGCCGCTGGCCGCCGTCTGTTGCTGGGCGTGGTGCCGGATGAAACCCCGGACAAGCTCGTAAGTCCTGCGATAGAAAGGGTCGCCGCTGGCGTCGGAGGAGGAAGGGAAGAGGACATCGGGCCCCTCCTCAGAGGGGCTGCCGCCATTTTCGGGCGTCTGAGGCAGCGAGCCGTCGCCGGCTCCGGGCAAAAGGCGGGGGGTGGGGTTGGGGGCCGCTCCGCCGCAAGGGGCCCGGCCGCCCTGCGAGCAGTAAAACTGGGTATGGAGCTGCATCAGAGCGCTGCTGGAGCTTCGGTTCAAGGCCAACACCGTTTGTTCCATCGTAGCTGCGGTTCTTCCCAAGATGGCGCCGCCGGAGGAGAGGAAGGGGGAACCGTTGGACGAGCGTCTGAGGCGCAGGCGCCCTGCGCGAGCGCTTATATAGCGGGGGAAGGGCATATACGCCGCTGAGTGACAGCCCGCCTCCGCCAATCACTGCCGGCCTGGTAGCTCCCGCCCTCGCCCCTCTCCTCCAATCACCGCTGCCCCCTCTCCACCTGTCAATCAGCCTTCCCCCCCCCCGCTGTCCTCCAACTGCCGCTCCCTGTCAATCAGGACAGATGGACCCGCCCCCTTACGTCACTGAGGGCGGAGCATCACCCATCTGCGGCAATCGTCGCCCGCCATCCCCTATCAATCAGACCAGGGAGCCCGCCCCCCGCCCCTCCCCGTTCTATCTCAACCAATCGCCACTCAGGTCGCCGCCCCCCGGCATGTCAATCAAGACAAAACGGTCACGTGACCAAGCCGTGGCCCCGCCTCCTCCTCGGGCCTGAAGCCCCGCCCACCTGTTAGTCTCGCCCGCTTCAGACGACGGAGGCCGGTTAGCCCCTTCCCCCGTGCTAGCCCTTCCCCGCCATCTTGCTTTGGCGCAAAGCGTTCGCACGGCCCTCCCTTTGAAGCTAGGCTTGCCGTTCCTGCGCCAAATCCTCCCCCCATGCTTGCTTCTTTCCCACCCTCAACCTGGGGGGGGGGGGGGGCGTTCGGCCCTTTCTGGCCCATGCTAGCCCCTTTTTTTTCTTGGCAGCCGATCTATCCATGGCAGAATTCTCATTGGGACAAGAACAGAAAATGCTGGAAAATGTCAGCGGGTCCGACCGCATCTGTGGGAAGGGAATAGATGTGGAGATGCCGGCGTTGGACTGGGGTAAAACACAGTAAGAAGTTTAACAACACCAGGTTAAAGACCAAGGATGGGTTAGCACTGCTGCCTCACAGCGCCAGGGACCCGGGTTTGATTCCCGGCTTGGGTCACTGTGCGGAGTCTGCACGTTCTCCCCGTGTCTGCGTGGGTTTCCTCCGGGTGCTCCGGTTTCCTCCCACAGTCCGAAAGCCGTGCCGATTAGGTGCTAAATTCTCCCTCAGTGTAACCCGAACAGGCGCCGGAGTGTGGCGACTGGGGGATTTTCACAGTAACTTCATTGCGGCGTTAATGTAAGCCGACTTGTGACACTAATTGAAATGACTTCAATCAGGCCATTGAGGTTGGCCTATTGGAATATGAACTGATTAAGGGATCAATTGATGGGCCAATGAGGGAGTCTTTTCCTTGTATTTAACCGGGGAGTGTCAGTTCTTCTGGCACCCCCGAAGGTACACCGCTGACTAATCGCACTTTGTGTACTGCTGTTCGAATTGTTAACAAAGGGATTTTGGTGAAGGGACTTGTGCTTCCGGAGACTTATTACACTAATAAAGAAAAATTAATCTTTTCTATGGGGCATCTGTAAACGTTGGTGAGAGTCGGAGCGGACATGCCGTATTTCCTTAGTCTTCTGAGAAAGTAGAGACGTTGGTGGGGCTTTCTTAACTATAGTGTCCACATGGAGGCACCAAGACAGGTTGTTGGTGATCTGGACACCCAGAAACATGAAGCTCTCGACCCTTTCTACTTCATCCCCGTTGATGCAGACAGAGACACTGCACAAAGGCCTCTCTGTGCCCGGGGCAAATTTGGATGTGGGGCTGACTAAACCCGTGGCCCAGACGCTGGATGAACACAGCAAATAGCGAAGGCCGCCACATCCTGCCAATTACAATACCTGGCCTTCACCACTGCTCTCTCTCTCTTTCCTTCCGCCTGACCGGATTCCTAAGCAGGTCAGTCATTCGCCTTCCATTCCACCCCAACCTCAATGTTGGCTGACACTCTCTCGTGCAGGGAGTTTATCAAAAGTCCGCTGGAAGTCCCTATCAACAGCATCCATTACACATTCCCCCGCCCACCGCATTAGTAACCTCTGAAACAAAAGGTTTGGGCAGAAAGAGAGTATAAAGTTAGAGGGAGGTTGAGCTGTTTGACTACGGAGGCCGGCACAGCAGTGTCTCCTCTCCCTGACCCGTCCCCGCCTATTCGCCAACCCCGCCCCCCACCCCCGCCCCCAGCACAGGTTCCATGGGAGTCAGGGTGAGGTTGGGGCCCCGAGGGCAGCCCCTTTTAAGCCTTCGACTGACTCCCAAACAAAGATATTGAGGAACGTGCACATCTCCCTAACTTCCTCCAGCCCCGACACCCCGCTCCCTATCTCTGTAACCTCCTTCAGCCCCTACACCCCCTCCCTATCTCCCTAACCTCCTTCAGCCCCTACACCCCCTCCCTATCTCCGTAACCTCCTCTAGCCCCGACACCCCCTCCTTTTCTCTGTAACCTCCTCCAGCCCCTACACCCTCTCCATATCTCTGTAACCTCCTCCAGCCCCTACACCCCCTCCCGATCTCTGTAACCTCCTCCAGCCTCTACACCCCCTCCCCACCTCTGTAACCTCTCTCTCTCTCTGTCTGTCTGTCTCTCTCTGTCTGTCTCTGCCTCTCTCTCTGTCTGTCTCTCTCTCTGTCTGTCTCTGCCTCTCTCTCTGTCTGTCTCTCTCTCTCTGTCTGTCTCTCTCGCTCTCTGTCTCTCTCTCTCTCTCTGTCTCTCTCTCTGCCTGTCTCTCTCTGTCTGTCTCTCTGTGTGTCTCTCTATCTCTCTCTGTCTCTCTCTCTCTGTCTCTCTCTCTGTCTGTCTGTCTCTCTCTCTCTCTGTCTCTCTCTCTCTCTCTCTGTCTCTCTCTCTGTCTCTCTCTCTGTCTCTCTCTCTGTCTCTCTCTCTGTCTCTCTCTCTGTGTCCCTCTCTCTCTCTGTCTCTCTCTCTCTCTCTCTCTCTGTCTCTCTCTCTCTCTCTCTCTCTCTCTCTGTCTCTCTCTCTCTCTGTCTCTCTGTCTGTATCTCTCCTCCTTTAAGACGCTCCTTAAAAACCGACTTCTTTGACCGAGCTTTTGGTCGCCCTGTCCCTAATATCTCCTCGTGTTTCTGGGGTCAATTTGATTCCGATAAAGCTTGTGGGAAGTGCCTTTGGGAATGTTTTAGCTCCCTGGAGGGTGCCTTAGAAATTCAACCCAATATTCCCTCACACCCGCAAGGGTCAGTACCCGTTTGAAACCTCCGCACATGTAGATTCCCGAACCTCTCTCAATCCCGCCTATGCCAACCCTCCCCTTCCTGGCATTCCCACTCCCTTTTCACCCCAAAGGGATCCCAATCACCAACCGAGGAAAGAATCCCGGAGATTGACTGGGAGACAGATCACAATCGGAAAGCGTCACATTCTCGACTTAGCCCAGGTAAATATTTTGACCCACTTCAGAGGACTTTGTTCCAGAACGTTCCAGAGAGAGCTTCCCCTCCTGTTCAGAAGCTGCAGGAAGCACGGGAAAGTTCCAGAAAAGTGCAAATGCCCCTCAAACCTTCTCCAATATCATGGTAACCGGCCTAGCAATGGAGTGGGCCAGCACTCTCTACACGTAACAACAACAAATTGAATTTGAATAGCACCTCCCCCCCACCACACACTTTAATGCCATAAATTCCCGAGGCACCTCACGTCTCTTAAGTTGGAGGGGGTTGTTGGGTGGGATTTTCCAGCTGCGCTCGCCCCAGGCACGGAATTCCCGTCCGGGGTCAACAGAGCTTTGCATGGTCGTCCCCCCCCACCTGCCCCCCCCCCCCCCCATACGCCCGCTATGATTCCCGTGACGGGATGGAACAGGAACATTCCGCCCATACGTTTTACAGAACAGAAAAAGGCCCATCGTGCCTGTGCTGGCCATCAGGCACCATTCTGGTTCGCGCTGCTGCCTCGCCGCGCCAGGGGCCCGGGTTCGATTCCCGGCTCAGGTCACTGTCTGAGTTGAGTTTGCACATTCTCCCCGTGTCTGCGTGGGTTTCCTCCCACACTCCAAACATGTGCAGGTTAGGTGGATTGGCCATGCTAAATTGGCCCTTAGTGTCCAAAGATGTGTAGGTTAGGTGGATTGGCCATGCTAAATTGCCCCTTAGTGTCCAAAGATGTGCAGGTTAGGTGGATTGGCCATGCTAAATTGCCCCTTAGTGTCCAAAGATGTGTAGGTTAGGTGGATTGGCCATGCTAAATTGTCCCTTAGTGTCCAAAGATGTGTGGGTTAGATGGATTGGCCGTGCTAAACTGCCCCACTGTGCCACCATGCTTCCTCACGGCGTTCTATGGAAATTATTTATTCTTCTTTTGGTTGCTGCTCGCAGTTAACTGATACTATCATGTTTAATCTCTGGCGTCCAACCCATTCCCCCGCTCTTAATTCTTAATCTCGTAAAATCTCTCATTCATCCGTGGGACACGGGCGTCGCTGGCTGGGACCGGCATTTATTGCCCATCCCTAGTTGCCCTTGGAGGGCAGGTGAGAGTCGACCCCATTGCTGTGGGCTCTGGAGTCACATGTAGGCCAGACCGGGGTAAAGACGGCAGATTTCCTTCCCTAAAGGGAACCAGATGGGTTTTTCTGACAATTGACAATGGTTTCACGGTCATCAGTAGACAACCACTGCTGCGGCAGTGGTACAGGTGGCGGGTTTGGAAGGTGCTGTCAAAGGAGCCTTGGTGAGTCGCTGCGGTGCATCTTGTAGATGGTACACACGGCTGCGTCGGTGATGGAGGGAGTGAATGTTTGTGGTTGGCGTGTCGATCGAGCGGGGCTGCTTTGATCTGGATGGGTATTTTTTTATTCATTCGTGGGACATGGGCGTCGCTGGCTGGGCCAGCATTTATTGCCCATCCCTAGTTGCCCCTTGAGAAGGTGGTGGTGAGCTGCCATCTTGAATCGCTGCAGTCCACGTGCTGTGGGTTGACCCACAATGCCGTTAGGGAGGGAGTTCCAGGATTTTGACCCAGCGATTGCAAAGGAACGGCCGATATATTTCCAAGTCGGGATGATGAGTGGCCAGGAGGGGAACTTGCAGGTGGTGGTGTTCCCCATGTGGCTGCTGCCTTTGTCCTTCTAGATGGAAGTGGTCGTGGGTTTGGAAGGTGCTGTCTAAGGATCTTTGGTGAATTGCTACCGTGCATCTTGTAGATGGTACACACTGCTGCTACTGAGCGTCAGTGGGGGAGGGAATGAATGTTTGTGATTAGCATATCGATTGAGCGGGGCTGCTTTGTCCTGGATGGTGTTGAGTTTCTCAAGTGTTGTTGGAGCCGCACTCATCCAGGCAAGTGGAGATTGTTTTTGGGAGCCGCACTCATCCAGGCAAGTGGAGATTGTTGTTGGGAGTCGCACTCATCCAGGCAAGTGGAGATTGTTTTTGGGAGCCGCACTCATCCAGGCAAGTGGAGATTGTTGTTGGAGCCGCACTCATCCAGGCAAGTGGAGATTGTTGTTGGGAGCCGCACTCATCCAGGCAAGTGGAGATTGTTTTTGGGAGCCGCACTCATCCAGGCAAGTGGAGATTGTTGTTGGGAGCCGCACTCATCCAGGCAAGTGGAGATTGTTGTTGGGAGCCGCACTCATCCAGGCAAGTGGAGATTGTTGTTGGGAGCCGCACTCATCCAGGCAAGTGGAGATTGTTGTTGGGAGCCGCACTCATCCAGGCAAGTGGAGATTGTTGTTGGGAGTCGCACTCATCCAGGCAAGTGAAGATTGTTGTTGGAGACGCACTCATCCAGGCATGTGGAGAGTTTTCCATCACACTCCTGAATTGCGCTCCATCGTCGGGGGACAGGCTTTGGGAAGTTGGGAGGTGTGAGTCACACTCTGCAGTGTGCTCCCCAAGGGTGTCGCACAGTATCAGCTCCCCAGCTGCTCCCACAGACAATGGCATTGAAAACTCCCAGGGCTCGTCACTGCACTTAGCTCCCAGGCAGCCCTTTCCCTTTGGGCTTTACCTATTAAACCCATTGAAGCAATGAACTTTGCAGGGTGCAGGATTAACAGGCTTAGACTTGGACCGTTGCAGTTTTGTTTTCTGATAGTGAACTCACAGTGTTGAGTTGGAGATCCCCTGACGGTACAGTATTACACCTAACTCGCTCTGAACTGATAATTGGTGGGACTTTCTCTACCACCTTCAGTTCCAAGTTGCAATGCCCGGGACTTATTTCGGGTAAGCACGCAGCATTACAAATTTCCTCTTGACAGTGGAATGTCCCTTTAATTAAAGGCACAGTGGGTTAGCACCACTGCCTCACGGCGCAAGGGACCCGGGTTCGATTCCCGGCTCGGGTCACTCTCTGTGCGGAGTCTGCACGTTCTCCCCGTGTCTGCGTGGGTTTCCTCCGGGTGCTCCGGTTTCCTCCCACAGTCCGAAAGACGTGCTGGTTAGGGTGCGTCGGCCGTGCTAAATTCTCCCTCAGTGTAACCCGAACAGGAGTGTGGCGACTAGGGGATTTTCACAGTAACTTCATTGCAGTGTTAATGTAAGCCGACTTGTGACACTAATAAATAAACTTAAACTTAAAAACTTCCATCCGTTGTCCAGCTGCTTAAGGGAAAAAGTTCCACTCATTCTCCGATCCTCTTCCGAAAGTCTTGATTGCATGTGCTTCCGCCGCACTCCCAGGCGGAACATTCTGAATTTTCCCGTTGCACGAAGAAAGACTTTCCTTGCGTTGCCATCGCTGCTTCCCCCAAATCACCTCAGCCCCGTGGCCCCCTCTGGCTCTTGATCCCTCTGAGAACAGCTACAGTTCCTCCCGCTCTACTCTGTCCACACCCCCTCAAGTTTCGGAATGCTTCGATCAAAACACTTGGAGGAGGTTACAGAGATAGAGAGGGGGGTGTAGGGGCTGGAGGAGGTTACAGAATTAGGGAGGGGGTGTAGGGGGCTGGAGGAGGTTACAGAGATAGGCAGGGGGTGTAGGAGGCTGGAGGAGGTTACAGAGATAGAGAGGGGGGTGTAGGAGCTGGAGGAGGTTACAGAGATAGGCAGGGGGTGTAGGGGGCTGGAGGAGGTTACAGAGATAGGCAGGGGGTGTAGGAGGCTGGAGGAGGTTACAGAGATAGAGAGGGGGGTGTAGGAGCTGGAGGAGGTTACAGAGATAGGGAGGGGGTGTAGGATCTGGTGGAGGTTACAGAGATAGGGAGGGGGTGGAGGGGCTGCAGCAGGTTACAGAGATAGGGAGGGGGTGTAGGGGCTGGAGGAGGTTCCAGAGATAGGGAGGGTGATGTAGGGGCTGGAGGAGGTTATAGAGATAAGGTGGGGGGGTGTAGGGGTTGGAGGAGGTTACAGGGATAAGGAGGGCGTGTAGGGGGCTGGAGGAGGTTACAGAGATAGGGAGGGGGTGTAGGGGGCTGGAGGAGGTTACAGAGATAGGCAGGGGGTGTAGGAGGCTGGAGGAGGTTACAGAGATAGAGAGGGGGGTGTAGGAGCTGGAGGAGGTTACAGAGATAGGCAGGGGGTGTAGGGGGCTGGAGGAGGTTACAGAGATAGGCAGGGGGTGTAGGAGGCTGGAGGAGGTTACAGAGATAGAGAGGGGGGTGTAGGAGCTGGAGGAGGTTACAGAGATAGGGAGGGGGTGTAGGAGCTGGTGGAGGTTACAGAGATAGGGAGGGGGTGGAGGGGCTGCAGCAGGTTACAGAGATAGGGAGGGGGTGTAGGGGCTGGAGGAGGTTCCAGAGATAGGGAGGGTGATGTAGGGGCTGGAGGAGGTTATAGAGATAAGGTGGGGGGGTGTAGGGGTTGGAGGAGGTTACAGGGATAAGGAGGGCGTGTAGGGGGCTGGAGGAGGTTACAGAGATAGGGAGGGGGTGTAGGGGGCTGGAGGAGGTTACAGAGATAGGGAGGGTGAGTAGGAGTTGGAGGAGGTTACAGAGATAGGGAAGAGGTGTAGGGGCTGGAGGGGGGTTACAGAGATAGGGAGGGGGTGTAGGGGGCTGAAGGAGGTTACAGAGATAGGAAGGATGTGTAGGGGCTGGAGGAGGTTACAGAGATAGGGAGGGGGTACAGGGGCTGGAGGAGGTTACAGAGATAGGGGGGGTGTAGGGGCTGGAGGAGATTACAGAGATAGGAAGGGGGTGTAGGGGCTGGAGGAGGTTACAGAGATAGGGAGGGGGTGGAGGGGCTGGGGGAGGTTACAGAGATAGGGAGGGAGTGTAGGGGCTGTAGGGGGTTACAGAGATAGGGAGGGGGTGTAGGGGCTGTAGGAGGTTACAGAGATAGGGAGGGAGTGTAGGGGGCTGGAGGAGGTTACAGAGATAGGGAGGGTGAGTAGGAGTTGGAGGAGGTTACAGAGATAGGGAAGAGGTGTAGGGGCTGGAGGGGGGTTACAGAGATAGGGAGGGTGTGTAGGGGCTGGAGGAGGTTACAGAGATAGGGAGGGGGTGTAGGGGCTGGAGGAGGTTACAGAGATAGGGAGGGGGTGTAGGGGCTGGAGGAGGTTACAGAGATAGGGAGGGGGTGTAGGGGGTGGAGGAGGTTACAGAGATAGGGAGGGGGTGTAGGGGGCTGAAGGAGGTTACAGAGATAGGAAGGATGTGTAGGGGGCTGGAGGAGGTTACAGAGATAGGGAGGGGGTGTGGGGGTTGGAGGAGGTTACAGAGATAGGGAAGAGGTGTATGGGCTGGAGGAGATTACAGAGATAGGGAGGGGGTGGAGATGCTGGGGGAGGTTACAGAGATAGGGAGGGGGTGTAGGGGCTGGAGGAGGTTACAGAGATAGGGAGGGGGTGTAGGGGCTGGCGGAGGTTACAGAGATAGGGAGGGGGTGTAGGGGCTGGCGGAGGTTACAGAGATAGGGAGGGGGTGTAGAGGGTAGAGGAGGTTACAGAGATAGGGAGGGTGGGAGGGGGTTACAGAGATAGGGAGGGGGTGTACGGGCTACAGGGGGTTACAGAGATAGGGAAGGGTGTAGGGGCTGGCGGAGGTTACAGAGATCAGGAGGGGGTGTAGGGGCTGGAGGAGGTTATAGAGATAGGGAGGGGGTGTAGAGGGTGGAAGGAGGTTACAGAGATAGGGAGGGGGTGTAGGGGCTGGAGGGGGTTACAGAGATAGGGAGGGGGTGTCGGAGCTGGAGGAGGTTACAGAGATAGGGAGGGGGTGTAGGGGCTGGAGGAGGTTACAGAGATAGGGAGGGGGTGTCGGGGCTGGAGGAGGTTACAGAGATAGGGAGGGGGTGTGGGGGTTGGAGGAGGTTACAGAGATAGGGAAGAGGTGTAGGGGCTGGAGGAGATTACAGAGATAGGGAGGGGGTGGAGGAGCTGGAGGAGGTTACAGAGATAGGGAGGGGGTGTAGGGGCTGGAGGAGGTTACAGAGATAGGGAGGGGGTGTAGGGGCTGGAGGAGGTTACAGAGATAGGGAGGGGGTGTAGGGGCTGGAGGAGGTTACAGAGATAGGGAGGGGGGTGTCAGGGTGACAGAGGAAGGGGTTGGAGCGGTGGGAATGAGGAGGGATTGGAAAGTGGGACGAGAATTAAAATTGCAGTGCTGTGGGACCAGGCACAGTGCGGGTCAGCGAGAAGGTTTAATGTCCGCGGGGAGCCGACATGAGTTAGGAGACGGGGAAAGTGGGTCGGGGCTATTTAACTGGAGGTGCCTCACCCTCAGTGACAATCCTTGGGTGCGGGGAAGGGGAGGCAGTGAGACAATCACCTTCCCTCCCCCTCCTCCCCCCTTCCCCCCCAGTCCCAGAAATACCACCGGGATTCGTAGAGAGCGCGGCTGGAAAGCCTCCTCTGGCGCGGCATAAAGCAGCACTCGTCAGAGACACTGATCTCATTCCCTGAAACCCGTGGAAACAAAAATCCTCTCCGTTCTGCTTTTGCGATCGTGGCCTTATAAGGATATATAGCAAAGAACTAACATCCTTCCACAGCCTGAGTGTATACCGGGCCTGCACTCCCTCGAGTCCGGGAGAGTAAGCGAGGGGGGACTGATCTGATCGAGAGGGGGTTTAAGATGATTAAAGGATTCGATAGGGTCGACGGAGGGAGGCTGTTTTCTCTGGTGTGGGGGAGGGAGGGAGTCCAGAACAAGATTGGGGGGAGAACCTTCAAATGACAGCCAGGCCGTTCAGGAGGGGGCGGGGGGGGGTGAGCATCAGGAAGCACTTCCTCCCTCTAAGAGGAGGAGGGGAATCCGGAACACTCCCTCCCCCTCCCACCATAAAAAGCTCTGGAGTCTGAGGGGGAAATGTCCAACCGGAGATGGATAGATTGGTTTTGGGGTCAAAGGGTCTGAGGGTGATGGAACGAAGGTGGGTAGACGGAGTTAAATTGTAGCTCAGCCAGGCTCTGATTGAATATGGGAAAGGTTTCAGGGGCCGAATGGCCTCCCCCCGCGCCTCCTAGCATTGTATAGCCTCAGGGGGCCTCCTCCCGTTCCCGGGCCACAGACTCGAGAGGGGCTGAATGGCCTCCTCCTGTTCCTGTGTAACAGACTCGAGAAGGGCTGAATGGCCTCCTCCTGTTCCTGTGCAACAGACTCGAGAGGGGCAGAATGGCCTCCTCCTGTTCCTGTGCAACAGACTCAAGGAGGGCTGAATGGCCTCCTCCTGTTCCTGTGCAACAGACTCAAGAAGGGCTGAACGGTGTTGTTCTTCTGTAACAGACTCGAGAAGGGCTGAATGGCCTCCTCCTGTTCCTGTGCAACAGACTCGAGAGGGGCAGAATGGCCTCCTCCTGTTCCTGTGCAACAGACTCAAGGAGGGCTGAACGGTGTTGTTCTTCTGTAACATGCTCAAGAGGGGCTAAATAGTTTGGTCCTGTCCCTGTGTAACAGACCCGAAAGGGGCTGAATGGCCTCCTTCTGATCATGTACAACAGCTCCAGAGGGGCTGAATGGCCTCTTGTCCCTGTGCAACAAGCTCGAGAGGGGCTGCATGGCCTCCTTCTGATCATGTCCAACAGCTCCAGAGGGGCTGAATGGCCTCCTGTTCTGGTGTAACAGACTCGAGAGGGGCTGAAGGGTCTCCTCCTGATTCTGTGCAACAAGCTCGAGAGGGGCTGAATGGCCTCCTTCTGTCCCTGTGCAACAGACTCAAGAGGGGCTGAATGGCCTCCTGTTTCTGTGCAACAGACTCAAGAGGGGCTGAATGGCCTCCTGTTCCTGTGCAGCAGACGCGAGATGGGCTGAATGGCCTCCTTCTGATCATGTACAACAGGCTCGAGAGGGGATGAGTGGCCTCCTCCTGTTCCTGTGCAGCAGACGCGAGATGGGCTGAATGGCCTCCCTCTGATCATGTACAACAGGCTCGAGAGGGGCTGAACGGCCTCCTCCGACTCCAGGCTTGCTTCCGAGCACATCTACACGGCATCTTGTACCCAGCTGCCAGCCTGTGCCCTCACCCAGTGAGCCAGCCCAGAGTAAGCAGGTAAACATTTCCTCAGCGGCAGAGGCGCAGGGTGTTTACCAGAGCATCCATCGGGACGGGGAGAGAAGGAGCCAAGTCACACACCACATCCGAGTGCAGGAAAAACAATTTGTCCCTCAAACCGGCCAGCGACATCATTCCTGACTCCGGATGTTTGTGTATCCTCACCACAAGCCTGGATTGCAAAACCACTCTGATCCCGTGCCGAGGTTAGGCTTGGCCTTTGTCACAGTGACCCGCCACTTAAACGCGGTCAACTCAGCTCAGCTGGACGGACAAGGACCCGTCTGGACATCCAGAAGCTCATAAGATATAGAGGAGCAGAATGAGGCCATTCGGCCCATCGAGTCCGCTCCGCCATTCGATCGTGGCTGATATTCTCCTCATCCCCATTTTCCTGCCTTCTCCCCGTAACCCTTCACCCCCATTCCCAATTAAAAACCTGTCTAACTCCCTCCTTAAATGTACTCACTGTCCCAGCATCCCCCGCACTTTGAGGGGCAGCGAATTCCACAGATTCACAGCCCTTTGGGGGAAGTAGTTTCTCCCCCAACTCTGTTTTAAATTTGCTGCCCCTTATCCTGAGACCTCTCGTCCCAGAATGTCCCACAAGAGGAAGCATCCGCTCCCCGTCTACTTTATGCAAACCTTTTATCATCTTGTAAACCTCAGTTTGACCTCCCCTCGTTCTTCTAAATCCCAGAGAGTGTCGGCCTGAACTGTTCAATCTCTCTTCACACGATAAACCCCCTCATCTCTGGAATCAATCCAGTGAACCTCCTCTGAACTGCCTCCAATCCCACTACATGTTCTGGTCTCCCTATTATAGAAAGGATATTATTAAACTAGAAAGAGTGCAGTAGAGATTTACTAGGATGCTACCGGGACTTGATGGATTGAGTTATAAGGAGAGGCTGGACAGACTGGGACTTTTTTCTCTGGAGCGTAGGAGGCTGAGGGGTGATCTTATAGAGGTCTGTAAAATAATGAGGGGCGCAGATCAGCTAGATAGTTAATATCTTTTCCCAAAGGTAGGGGAGTCTAAAACTAGAGGGCATAGGTTTAAGGTGAGAGGGGAGAGATACAGAAGTGTCCAGAGGGGCAATTTCTTCACACAGAGGGTGGTGAGTGTCTGGAACGAGCTGCCAGAGGTAGTAGTAGAGGCGGGTACAATTTTGTCTTTTAAAAAGCATTTAGACAGTTACATGGGTACGATGGGTATAGAGGGATATGG
>NW_027591100.1:95000-112500 GCF_964213995.1 Mustelus asterias
GATACCGCGGGGACTGGGGTACCCTTACAACCCTCTCAATCACGTCTCGATTCAATGTTCTAACCGCCATTTGTGATCTTCTATATTGTTGAAGGTACTGTCCCTTTAAGGGGCTGTCCCTTGAAGGTACTGTCCCTTTAAGGGGCTGCCCCTTTAAGGTACTGTCCCTTTAAGGGGCTGCCCCTTTAAGGTACTATCCCTTTAAGGGGCTGTCCCTTTAAGGTACTGTCCCTTTAAGGGGCTGCCCCTTTAGTTTCTCCCTCAGTTTAGCTGATTTATTTTCATTGCTTATCTGTTTTTACTCAAAATAGGAGTACGGGAATTTCACAGTAACTTCATTGCAGTGTTAATGTCAGCCTCACTTGTGACTAATAAATAAACTTAACTTTAACATAGAAAATAGGAGCAGGAGGAGGCCATTAGGGCCCTTCCAATCTGCCCCGCCATTCGTTCTGATCCTGGCTGATCATCCAACTCCATATCCTGATCCCTCCCCTTCCCCCCCATATCCCTCGATCCCTTTAACCCCAAGAGCGATATCTAACTCCTTCTTGAAATCACACAACGTTTTGGCCTCAACTACTTTCTGTGGGAGTGAATTCCACACATTCACCACCCTCTGGGTGAAGAAATTTCTCCTCACCTCAGTCCTAAAAGATTTACCCCTTATCCTCAAACTCTGACCCCCTAGTTCTGGACTCCCCCCCACCATCGGGAACATTCTTTCTGAATCTACCCCCTCATGGATTCCCCTCATGGATTCATGAGGGGAAAGTCGTGCTTGACGAACTTGTTGGATTTTTATGAAGATGTGACTAGTGCGGTTGACGGAGGGGAACCGGTGGATGCGGTGTTTTTGGATTTCCAAAAGGCGTTTGATAAGGTGCCTCACAAAAGGTTGCTGAAGAAGATTGGGTCACACGGAGTTGGGTGTTAGCGTGGATTGGGGATTGGCTATCCGACAGGAAGCAGAGTCGGAATAAATGGGTGCTTTTCTGGTTGGCAGATGGTAACTAGTGGCGTGCCGCAGGGATCGGTACTGGGGCCTCAACTATTTACCATTTATATAGACGATCTGGAGGAGGGGACTGAGTGTAGGGTAACAAAGTTTGCAGATGACACAAAGATAAGTGGAAAAGTGAATCGTGTGGAGGATGTAGAAGGTCTGCAGAGAAATTTGGACAGGCTGAGTGAGTGGGCAAGGATCTGGCAGATGGAGTATAACGTTGACAAATGCGAGGTTATTCACTTTGGAGGAAATAATAGCAAATTGGATTATTATCTAAATGGAAAAAAATTACAACATGCTACTGTGCAAAGGGACCTGGGGGTCCTTGTGCATGAGATGCAAAAACCCAGTCTGCAGATGCAACAGGTGATCTTCTTTGAAGAGATAACAAATAGGTTAGACCAAGGAGAGCCAATGGATGTTATCTATCTTGACTTCCAAAAGGCCTTTGACAAGGTGCCTCACGGGAGACTGCTGAGTAAAATAAGGGCCCATGGTATTCGAGGCAAGGTACTAACATGGATTGACGATTGGCTGTCAGACAGAAGGCAGAGAGTTGGGATAAAAGGTTCTTTCTCAGAATGGCAACCGGTGACAAGTGGTGTCCCGCAGGGTTCAGTGTTGGGGCCACAGCTGTTCTCTTTATATATTAACGATCTAGATGACGGGACTGGGAGCATTCTGGCCAAGTTTGCCGATGATACAAAGATAGGTGGAGGGGCAGGTAGTATTGAGGAGGTGGGGAGGCTGCAGAAAGATTTAGACAGTTTAGGAGAGTGGTCCAAGAAGTGGCTGATGAAATTCAACGTGGGCAAGTGCGAGGTCGTACACTTTGGAAAAAAGAATAGAGGCATGGACTATTTTCTAAACGGTGACAAAATTCATAATGCTAAAGTGCAAAGGGACTTGGGAGTCCTAGTCCAGGATTCTCTAAAGGTAAACTTGCAGGTTGAGTCCGTAATTAAGAAAGCAAATGTAATGTTGTCATTTATCTCAAGAGGCTTGGAATACAAAAGCAGGGATGTACTTCTGAGGCTTTATAAAGCACTGGTTAGGCCCCATTTGGAGTACTGTGAGCAATTTTGGGCCCCACACCTCAGGAAGGACATACTGGCACTGGAGCGGGTCCAGCGGAGATTCACACGGATGATCCCAGGAATGGTAGGCCTGACATACGATGAACGTCTGAGGATCGTGGGATTATATTCATTGGAGTTTAGGAGGTTGAGGGGAGATCTGATAGAAACTTACAAGATAATGAACGGCTTAGATAGGATGGACGTAGGGAAGTTGTTTCCATTAACAGGGGAGACTAGGACGCGGGGGCACAGCCTTAGAATAAAAGGGAGTCACTTTAGAACAGAGATGAGGAGAAATTTCTTCAGCCAGAGAGTGGTGGGTCTGTGGAATTCATTGCCACAGAGGGCTGTGGAGGCCGAGACGTTGAGCGTCTTCAAGACAGAAATTGATAAATTCTTGATTTCTCGAGGAATTAAGGGCTATGGGGAGAGAGCGGGTAAATGGAGTTGAAATCAACCATGATTGAATGGTGGAGTGGACTCGATGGGCCGAATGGCCTTACTTCCGCTCCTATGTCTTATGGTCTTATGGTCAAATGGGATGTTGGCCTATATCGCAAGGAGGACAGAATATAAAAGCAGAGATGTCTTGCTGCATCTGTACAGGGCATTGGTGAGGCCGCAGCTGGAATACTGTGTGCAGTATTGGTCCCCTTATTTGCGGAAGGATATATTGGCCTTGGAGGGAGTGCAGAGAAGGTTCACCAGGTTGATACCAGAGATGAGGGGTGTTGATTATGAGGAGAGACTGAGCAGATTAGGTTTGTACTCGTTGGAATTTAGAAGGCTGAGGGGGGATCTTATAGAGACCTATAAGATAATGAAGGGGCTGGATAGGGTAGAGGTGGAGAGATTCTTTCCACTCAGAAAGGAAACTAGAACTAGAGGGCACAGTCTCAAAATAAAGGGGGGTCAGTTTAGGACAGAGTTGAGGAGGAACTTCTTCTCTCAGAGGGTGGTGAATCTCTGGAATTCCCTGCCCACTGAAGTGGTGGAGGCTACCTCGTTGAATATGTTTAAATCACGGATAGATGGATTCCTGATCGGTAAGGGAATTAGGGATTATGGGGAGCAGGCGGGTAAGTGGAACTGATCCACTTCAGATCAGCTATGATCTTATTGAATGGCGGGGCAGGCTCGAGGGGCTAGATGGCCTACTCCTGCTCCTATTTCTTATGTTCTTATACCCTGTTAGAATTTTATAAGTTTCTACGAGATCCTCTCTCACTCTTCTAAACCCCACTGAATATAATCCTAACCGACTTAGTCTCTCCTCATATGACAGACCTGCCATCCCAGGAATCAGCCTGGTAAACCTTCGCTGCGCTCCCTCTATAGCAGGGACATCCTTCCTCAGATAAGGACATCAAAACTGCACACAATACTCCAGGTGTGGCCTCACCAACGCCCTGTACAATTGCAGCAAAACATCCCTAAGGCTATACTCAAATCCTCTCGCTATGAAGACCAACATACCATCTGCCTTCTTTACTGCCTGCTGTACCTGCGCGCTTACTTTCAGCGACTGATGCACGAGGACTCCGAGGTCTCGCTGAGTCACTCAATTTATAAACATTCGGATAATGATCTGCCTTCCTGTTCCAAGAAACGTGCCTTAATGACTATCGGCCGGTGGCTCTGACATCCATCATTATGAAGTGCTTCGAAAGGTTAGTCACGGCACGAATCAATTCCAGCCTCCCGGACTACCTGGATCCACTACAGTTTGCCGACCGCTGCAACAGGTCCACAGCAGACGCCATCTCCCTGGCCCTGCACTCAACCCTGGAACACCTCGATAACAAGGACACCTATGTCAGACTCCTATTTATTGACTACAGCTCAGCCTTCAACACCATTATTCCCACGAAACTCATCTCCAAACCCCGTGGCCCGGACCTCGGCATCTCCCTCTGCGACTGGATTCTGAACTTCCTAACTCACAGACCATAATCAGTAAGGATAGGCAACAACACCTCCTCCGCGATCATCCTCAACACCGGTGCCCCACAAGGCTGTGTTCTCAGCCCTCTACTATACTCCTTATACACCTGTGACTGTGCGGCCAAATTCACCTCCAATTCGATTTTCAAGTTTGCTGACCACACCACCGTAGTGGGTCGGATCTCAAACAATGACGAGACAGAGAACAGGAATGAGATGGAGAATCTGGTGAACTGGTGCGGCAACAATAATCTCTCCCTCAATGTCAACAAAACGAAGGAGATTGTCATCGACTTCAGGAGCGTAAAGGAGAACATGCCCCTGTCTACATCAACGGGGACAAAGTAGAAATGGTTGAGAGCTTCAGGTTTTTAGGTGTCCAGATCACCAACATAAGAACATAAGAACATAAGAAATAGGAGCAGGAGTAGGCCATCTAGCCCCTCGAGCCTGCCCCGCCATTCAATAAGATCATGGCTGATCTGACGTGGATCAGTACCACTTACCCGCCTGATCCCCATAACCCTTAATTCCCTTACCGATCAGGAATCCATCCATCCGCGCTTTAAACATATTCAGCGAGGTAGCCTCCACCACCTCAGTGGGCAGAGAATTCCAGAGATTCACCACCCGCTGGGAGAAGAAGTTCCTCCTCAACTCTGTCTTAAACCGACCCCCCTTTATTTTGAGGCTGTGTCCTCTAGTTTTAACTTCCTTACTAAGTGGAAAGAATCTCTCCGCCTCCACCTATCCAGCCCCCGCATTATCTTATAAGTCTCCATAAGATCCCCCCTCATCCTTCTAAACTCCAACGAGTACAAACCCAATCTCCTCAGCCTCTCCTCATAATCCAAACCCCTCATCTCCGGTATCAACCTGGTGAACCTTCTCTGCACTCCCTCCAATGCCAATATATCCTTCCTCATATAAGGGGACCAATACTGCACACAGTATTCCAGCTGCGGCCTCACCAATGCCCTGTACAGGTGCATCAAGACATCCCTGCTTTTATATTCTATCCCCCTCGCGATATCCCATTTGCCTTCTTGATCACCTGTTGTACCTGCAGACTGGGCTTTTGCGTCTCATGCACAAGGACCCCCAGGTCCCTTTGCACGGTAGCATGTTTTAATTTGTTTCCATTGAGATAGTAATCCCATTTGTTATTATTTCCTCCAAAGTGTATAACCTCGCATTTATCAACGTTATACTCCATTTGCCATATCCTCGCCCACTCACTCAGCCTGTCCAAATCTCTCTGCAGATCTTCTCCGTCCTCCACACGATTCACTTTTCCAACAACCTGTCCTGGTCCCCCCACGCCAACACTATAGTTAAGAAAGCCCCACCAACGCCTCTACTTTCTTATAAGACTAAATTTGACATGTCAGCTACGACTCTCACCAACCTTAACAGATGCACCATAGAAAGTATTCTTTCCAGATGTATCACAGCTTGGTATGGGCTCCTGCTCTGCCCAAGACCGCAGGGAACTACCAAAGGTCGTGAATGTAGCCCAATCCATCACTCAAACCAGCCTCCCATCCATTGACTCTGTCTACACTTCCCGCTGCCTCGGGAAAAGCAGCCAGCATAATTAAGGACCCCACGCACCCCGGACATTCTCTCTTCCACCTTCTTCCATCAGGAAAAAGATACAAAAGTCTGAGGTCACACACCGACCGACTCAAGAACAGCTTCTTCCCTGCTGCTGTCAGACTTTTGAATGGACCTACCTCGCATTAAGTTGATCTTTCTCTACACCCTAGCTATGACTGTAACACTACATTCTGCACTCTCTCCTTTCCTTCTCTATGAAAGGTATGCTTTGTCTGTATTGCGCGCAAGAAACAAATCTTTTTACTGTATCCTAATACATGTGACAATAATAAATCAAATCAAATCGAAATGTTTTTGCGACCAAAGTGGATAACCTCACATTTATTTAAGTCACTGTCCTTCTAGATGATAGAGTCATAGAAACATAGAGGATAGGAGCAGGAGGAGGCCATTCGGCCCTTCGAGCTGCTCCCCCATTCACCACGATTATGGCTGATCATCCAACTCAGTATCCTAATCCTGCTTTCTCCCCATAACCTTTGATCCCGTTCGCCCCCAAGTGCTATATCCAGCCGCCTCTTCAATACATTCAATGTTTTGGCATCAACTACTTCCTGTGGGAATGAATTCCACAGGCTCACCACTCTTTGGGTGAAGAAATGTCTCCTCACCTCTGTCCTAAATGGTCTACCCCCAATCCTCAGACTGTGACCCCCCTGGTTCTGAACTCCCCCCACCACATATCCAGAGAACCCCCCCAGGCCAATGCTCTGAAGGAGGACACGTGTTCGAATCCCACCCCGGGCGGGAATTTAAATCCGATTAATAAAATCTGGGATTGAGAGCGAGTCTCGGTAACGGCGACCGTGACAACGATCATCGATTGTCGTAAAAAAAAATAAACCCATCTGGTTCACTAATGTCCCCTTTAGGGAAGGAAATCTGCCGCCCTTACCCCGGTCTGGCCTACATGTGACTCCAGACACACACAGAGAGAGACACACACACACGCACACACACATACAGCGATGTGGTCGACTCTTTACTGCCCCCCTCTGACCGAGTGAGACACTCAGTTCAAGGGGCAATTAGTGATGGGCAACGAATGCTGGGCCTGACCCGAGACGCCCCCACACATCCCTGTGAAAGAAGGAAACATAGATGCGCCAGAAATTAATTTTAGCAAGTGAAATTGACCTCTGAAGCGCAGGTTAGGGGGATTGGCAGGGCAAATGCTAAAGGATAGGTGTAGACTTGATGGGCTGAATGGCCTCCTTCGGCACTGTAGGGACTCTTTGATTTGATTTATTATTGTCACATGTATTGGGATACAGTGAAAAGTATTGTTTCTTACGCGCTGTACAGACAAAGCATACCGTTCATAGAGTACATAGATTTGATTTATTATTGTCACATGTATTGGGATACAGTGAAAAGTATTGTTTCTTACGCGCTATACAGACAAAGCATACCGTTCATAGAGTACATAGATTTGATTTATTATTGTCACATGTATTGGGATACAGTGAAAAGTATAGTTTCTTGCGCGTTATACATACAAAGCATACCATTCATAGAGTACATGGGACAGAAGGAAACGAGAGGTGCAGAATGTAGTCATAGCTAGGGTGTAGAGAAAGGTCAGCTTGATATATGGTAGGTCCATTCAAAAGTCTGATGGCAGCAGGGAAGAAGCTGTTCTTGAGTCGGTTGGTACGTGATATCTTTTTCCCGATGGAAGAAGGTGGAAGAGAGAATGTCCGGGGTGCGTAGGGGTCCTTGATCATGCTGGCTGCTTTTCCCGAGGCAGCGGGAAGAAGGCAGAGTCAATTGTGAGTTACAGACTGGAATCTAATTGAGGAGTTCGGGGTGGTTTATATACAGAATAACAGATACCCGGGAGTGAGTTACAGACTGGAATCTAATCGAGGGGCTCGGGGTGGTTTATATATAGAATAACAGATACCCGGGAGTGAGTTACAGACTGGAATCTAATCGAGGGGTTCGGGGTGGTTTATATATAGAATAACAGATACCCGGGAGTGAGTTACAGACTGGAATCTAATCGAGGGGTTCGGGGTGGTTTATATATAGAATAACAGATACCCGGGAGTGAGTTACAGACTGGAATCTAATCGAGGGGCTCGGGGTGGTTTATATATAGAATAACAAATACCCGGGAGTGAGTTACAGACTGGAATCTAATCGAGGGGTTCGGGGTGGTTTATATATAGAATAACAGAGACCCGGGAGTGAGTTACAGACTGGAATCTAATCGAGGGGTTCAGGGTGGTTTTTATATAGAATAACAGATACCCGAGAGTGAGTTACAGACTGGAATCTAATCGAGGGGTTCGGGGTGGTTTATATATAGAATAACAGAGACCCGGGAGTGAGTTACAGACTGGAATCTAATCGAGGGGTTCAGGGTGGTTTTTATATAGAATAACAGATACCCGGGAGTGAGTTACAGACTGAAATCTAATCGAGGGGTTCGGGGTGGTTTATATACAGAATAACAGATACTCGGGAGTGAGTTACAGACTGGAATCTAATCGAGGGGTTCGGGGTGGTTTATATACAGAATAACAGATACCCGGGAGTGAGTTACAGACTGGAATCTAATCGAGGGGTTCGGGGTGGTTTATAGAGAGATTTAACTGAGACCCGGGAGTGAGTTACAGACTGGAATCTAATCGAGGGGTTCGGGGTGGTTTATATACAGAATAACAGATACCCGAGACTGAGTTTCAGACTGGAATCTAAACGAGGGGTTCAGAGTGGTTTAGACATAGAATAACAGATACCCGGGAGTGAGTTACAGACTGGAATCTAATCGAGGGGTTCGGGGTGGTTTATATATGGAATAACTGATACCCGGGAGTGAGTTACAGACTGGAATCTATTCGAGGGTTTCGGGGTGGTTTATATATAGAATAACAGATACCCGGGAGCGAGTTACAGACCGGAATCTAATTGAGGGGTTCGGGGTGGTTTATATATAGAATAGCAGATACCCGGGAGTGAGTTACAGAGTGGAATCTAATTGAGGGGTTCGGGGTGGTTTATATATAGAATAGCAGATACCCGGGAGTGAGTTACAGACTGGAATCTAATTGAGGAGTTCGGGGTGGTTTATATATAGAATAGCAGATACCCGGGAGTGAGTTACAGACTGGAATCTAATCGAGGGGTTCGGGGTGGTTTATATATAGAATAACAGATACCCGGGAGTGAGTTACAGACGGGAATCTAATCGAGGGGTTCGGGGTGGTTTATATATAGAATAACAGAGACCCGGGAGTGAGTTACAGACTGGAATCTAATCGAGGGGTTCGGGGTGGTTTATATATAGAATAACAGATACCCGGGAGTGAGTTACAGACGGGAATCTAATCGAGGGGTTCGGGGTGGTTTATATATAGAATAACAGATACCCGGGAGTGAGTTACAGACGGGAATCTAATTGAGGGGTTTGGGGTGGTTTATATATAGAATAACAGATACCCGGGAGTGAGTTACAGACCGGAATCTAATCGAGGGGTTCGGGGTGGTTTATATATAGAAGAACAGAGACCCGGGAGTGAGTTACAGACCGGAATCTAATCGAGGGGTTCGGGGTGGTTTATATATAGAAGAACAGAGACCCGGGAGTGAGTTACAGACCGGAATCTAATCGAGGGGTTCGGGGTGGTTTATATATAGAATAACAGATACCCGGGAGTGAGTTACAGACGGGAATCTAATCGAGGGGTTCGGGGTGGTTTATATATAGAAGAACAGGTACCCGGGAGTGAGTTACAGACTGGAATCTAATCGAGGGGTTCGGGGTGGTTTATACATAGAATAACAGATACCCGGGAGTGAGTTACAGACTGGAATCTAATCGAGGGGTTCGGGGTGGTTTATATATAGAATAACAGATACCCGGGAGTGAGTTACAGACTGGAATCTAAAGTATAAAGGTTTTTAACGTTAATGATTAGTGTCACACATCGGCTTACATTATTAACACTGCAATGAAGTTACTGTGAAAATCCCCTAGTCGCCGCACTATGGCGCCTGTTCGGGTTACACTGAGGGAGAATTTAGCACGGCCGATGCACCCTAACCAGCACGTCTTTCACACTGTGGGAGGAAACCGGAGCACTCAGAGGGCACACACGTAGAAGAACATGCAGACTCCGCACAGACAGTGACCTGAGCCAGGAATCGACCCAGGTCCCTGGCGTTGTGAGGCAGCAGTGTTAACCACTGTGCCACCGTGCCACTCATTATCCTTTCTTTATATGAGCTCCGGTTTCCTGAAATCCAATCGCTCACAAATGAATGAAGTCAGCTTCCTGCCTGAGTGGGATTGGAGCCGGAAGGCTCGTTTCTTGAAAGACAGGTTTACGTGTGCACGGAACAATGAAGAATGTTCTTCACATGCGTGCCTCGAAACAGAATGTACCCTGGATGGTTGCTACGCAACGCACACTAAATAGGCACATACACCTCTGACAAATATTCCCTGCTCAGATTTCCTCTACACTTATTATGTTAACTATGCAATTCATACGGGGGATGTGGACATCACTGGCTGGGCCTACATTAGCAGCCCATCCCAAATTGACCCTGGAGTTGGTGCTGGGTAAGCCGCCATCTTGAACCCACTGCAGTGCCGTGGGGTGTAGGTGTAAGGGTTGGAGAAGGTTACAGAGATAGGGAGCGGGGTACAGGGAGTGGAGGAGGTTACAGAGGTAGGGAGGGGGTGCAGGGGGCTGGAGGAGGTTACAGACATAGGGTGGGTATAAAGGGGCTGGAGGAGGTTACAGAGATAGGGAGGGGGTGTAGGGGGCTGGAGGACGTTACAGAGATAAGGAGGGGATAAAGGGGCTGGAGGAGGTTACAGAGATAGGGAGAGGGGTGTTGGGACTGGAGGAGGTTACAGAGATGGGGAGAGTGGTGTTGGGGCTGGAGGAGGTTACAGAGATAGGGAGGGGATGTAGGGAGCTCGAGGAGGTTACAGAGATTGAGAGGGGGGTTTAGGGAGCTGGAGGAGGTTACAAAGATAGGCAGGGGGTGTATGGGCTGGAGCAAGTTACAGAGATAGGGAGGGGGTGTAGGAGCTGGAGGGGGTTACAGAGATAGGGAGGGGGTGTAGAGGCTGGAGGAGGTTACAAAGATAGGGAGGGGGTGTAGGGGCTGGAGCAAGTTACAGAGATAGGGAGGGGGTGTAGGGGCTGGAGGGGGTTACCGAAATAGGGAGGGGGTGTTGGCGCTGGAGGAGGTAACAGAGATAGGGAGGGGGTGTAGGTGCTGGAGGGGGTTACAGAGATAGGGAGGGGGTGTAGAGGCTGGAGGAGGTTACAAAGATAGGGAGGGGGTGTAGGGGCTGGAGCAAGTTACAGAGATAGGGAGGGGGTGTAGGGGCTGGAGGGGGTTACAGAAATAGGGAGGGGGTGTTGGAGCTGGAGGAGGTTACAGAGATAGGGAGGGGATGTAGGGAACTCGAGGTTACAGAGATTGGGAGAGGGTGTATGGGCTGGAGGAGGTTACAGAGATGGGGAGGGGTGTAGGGGCTGGAGGAGGTTACAGAGATAGGGATGGGGTGTATGGGCTGGAGGAGGTTACAGAGATAGGGAGCAGGTGTATGGGCTGGTGGGGGTTACAGAGATAGGGAGGGGGTGTAGGGGGCTGGAGGAGATTACAGCGATAGGGAGGGGTGTAGGGGCTGGAGGAGGTTACAGAGATAGGGAGGGGGGTGTAGGGGGTCGAGCAAGTTACAGAGATAGGGAGGGGGTGTGGGGGTGGAGGAGGTTACAGAGATAGGGAGGGGATGTAGGGACTGGAGGAGGTTACAGAGATAGGGAGAGTGGTGTTGGGGCTGGAGGAGGTTACAGAGATAGGGAGGGGGTGTGGGGGTGGAGGAGGTTACAGAGATAGGGAGGGGATGTAGGGACTGGAGGAGGTTACAGAGATAGGGAGGGGATGTAGGGAGCTCGAGGAGGTTACAGAGATTGAGAGGGGGGTCTAGGGAGCTGGAGGAGGTTACAAAGATAGGCAGGGGGTGTATGGGCTGGAGCAAGTTACAGAGATAGGGAGGGGGTGTAGGGGCTGGAGGGGGTTACAGAAATAGGGAGGGGGTGTTGGAGCTGGAGGAGGTTACAGAGATAGGGAGGGGATGTAGGTGCTGGAGGGGGTTACAGAGATAGGGAGGGGGTGTAGAGGCTGGAGGAGGTTACAAAGATAGGGAGGGGGTGTAGGGGCTGGAGCAAGTTACAGAGATAGGGAGGGGGTGTAGGGGCTGGAGGGGTTTACAGAAATAGGGAGGGGGTGTTGGAGCTGGAGGAGGTTACAGAGATAGGGAGGGGATGTTGGGAACTCGAGGTTACAGAGATTGGGAGAGGGTGTATGGGCTGGAGGAGGTTACAGAGATGGGGAGGGGTGTAGGGGCTGGAGGAGGTTACAGAGATAGGGAGGGGGTGTATGGGCTGGAGGTGGTTACAGAGATAGGGAGCGGGTGTATGGGCTGGTGGGGGTTACAGAGATAGGGAGGGGGTGTAGGGGGCTGGAGGAGATTACAGCGATAGGGAGGGGTGTAGGGGCTGGAGGAGGTTACAGAGATAGGGAGGGGGGTGTAGGGGGTCGAGCACGTTACAGAGATAGGGAGGGGGTGTGGGGGTGGAGGAGGTTACAGAGAGAGGGAGGGGATGGAGGGACTGGAGGAGGTTACAGAGAAAGGGAGGGGCTGTAGGGGCCGGAGGAAGTTACAGAGAGAGGGAGGGGGTGTAGGGGCTGGCGGAGGTTACAGAGATAGGGAGAGGGGTGTAGGGGCTGGAGGAGGTTACAAAGATAGGGAGGGGGTGTAGGGGCTGGAGCAAGTTACAGAGATAGGGAAGGGGTGTAGGGGCTGGAGGGGGTTACAGAAATAGGGAGAGTTGTTGGAGCTGGAGGAGGTTACAGAGATAGGGAGGGGGTGTAGGTGCTGGAGGGGGTTACAGAGATAGGGAGGGGGTGTAGAGGCTGGAGGAGGTTACAAAGATAGGGAGGGGGTGTAGGGGCTGGAGCAAGTTACAGAGATAGGGAGGGGGTGTAGGGGCTGGAGGGGGTTACAGAAATAGGGAGGGGGTGTTGGAGCTGGAGGAGGATACAGAGATAGGGAGGGGATGTAGGGAACTCGAGGTTACAGAGATTGGGAGAGGGTGTATGGGCTGGATGAGGTTACAGAGATTGGGAGGGTTGTAGGGGCTGGAGGAGGTTACAGAGATAGGGAGGGGGTGTATGGGCTGGAGGAGGTTACAGAGATAGGGAGGGGGTGTATGGGCTGGAGGAGGTTACAGAGATAGGGAGCGGGTGTATGGGCTGGTGGGGGTTACAGAGATAGGGAGGGGGTGTAGGGGGCTGGAGGAGATTACAGCGATAGGGAGGGGTGTAGGGGCTGGAGGAGGTTACAGAGATAGGGAGGGGGGTGTAGGGGGTCGAGCAAGTTACAGAGATAGGGAGGGGGTGTGGGGGTGGAGGAGGTTACAGAGATAGGGAGGGGATGTAGGGACTGGAGGACGTTACAGAGAAAGGGAGGGGCTGTAGGGGCTGGAGGAAGTTACAGAGATAGGGAGGGGGTGTAGGGGCTGGAGGAGGTTACAGAGATAGGGAGAGGGGTGTAGGGGCTGGAGGAGGTTACAGAGATAGGGAGGGGATGTAGGGAGCTCGAGGTTACAGAGATAGGGAGGGGGTGGATGGGCTGGAGGAAGTTACGGAGATAGGGAGGAGGTGTAGGGAACTCGAGGTTACAGAGATAGGGAGGGGGTGTTGGGGCTGGAGGAAGTTACAGAGATAGGGAGGGGGTGGATGGGCTGGAGGGGGTTACCGAGATAGGGAGGGGGTGTTGGAGCTGGAGGAGGTTACAGAGATAGGGAGGGGGTGTAGGGGCCGGAGGAGGTTACAGAGGTAGGGAGGGGGGTGTAGGGGCTGGAGGAGGTTACAGAGATAGGGAGGGGGTGTAGGGGCTGGAGGGGGTTATGGAGATAGGGAGGGGGGTGTAGGGGCTGGAGGAGGTTACAGAGATAGGGAGGGGTTGTAGGGGCTGGAGGGGGTTACAGAGATAGGGAGGGGGTGTAGGGGCTGGAGGAGGTTACAGAGATAGGGAGGGGGTGTAGGGGCTGGAGGGGGTTATGGAGATAGGGAGGGGGGTGTAGGGGCTGGAGGAGGTTACAGAGATAGGGAGGGGTTGTAGGGGCTGGAGGGGGTTACAGAGATAGGGAGGGGGTGTAGGGGCTGGAGGAGGTTACAGAGATAGGGAGGGGGTGTAGGGGCTGGAGGGGGTTACGGAGATAGGGAGGGGGTGTAGGGGCTGGAGGAAGTTACAGAGATAGGGAGGGGGTGTAGGGGCTGGAGGAGGTTACAGAGATAGGGAGGGGTTGTAGGGGCTGGAGGGGGTTACAGAGATAGGGAGGGGGTGTAGGGGCTGGAGGAGGTTACAGAGATAGGGAGGGGTTGTAGGGGCTGGAGGAGGTTACAGAGATAGGGAGGGGGTGTAGGGGCTGGAGTAAGTTACAGAGATAGGGAGGGGGTGTAGGGGCTGGAGGAGGTTACAGAGATAGGGAGGGGTTGTAGGGGCTGGAGGGGGTTACAGAGATAAGGAGGGGGTGTAGGGGCTGGAGGGGGTTACGGAGATAGGGAGGTTGTGTAGGGGCTGGAGGAAGTTACAGAGATAGGGAGGGGGTGTAGGGGCTGGAGGAGGTTACAGAGATAGGGAGGGGTTGTAGGGGCTGGAGGGGGTTACAGAGATAGGGAGGGGGTGTAGGGGCTGGAGGGGGTTACGGAGATAGGGAGGTTGTGTAGGGGCTGGAGGAAGTTACAGAGATAGGGAGGGGGTGTAGGGGCTGGAGGGGGTTACGGAGATAGGGAGGGGGTGTAGGGGCTGGAGGAGGTTACAGAGATAGGGAGGGGGTGTAGGGGCTGGAGGGGGGTACGGAGATTGGGAGGGGGCTGAATTTTCTTTCTTAACCGGAATAATCTCTTCAACAATGACACTGAGAATGCGGCGGAGGAGTGCTGACTGATCCAGGGGTGGGAAGGCAGTCAGTCTGCTGTGCATTCCGACCATGTCATCTGGACCTGCGCCCTGAACCGCAGCTTTGATGTGGTTCCGCCCAGGTATTTTGATGTGAGCTGTCTGCAGCAAGCAGTTCACCAGAGATTCACAAAACAAAACTGGGGAGGCACAGACAGCGAGATTCCACCACAGGGCGGCACGGTAGCACAGTGGTTAGCACTGCCGCTTCACAGCTCCAGGGTCCCGGGTTCGATTCCCGGCTCGGGTCACTGTCTGTGTGGAGTTTGCACATTCTCCTCGTGTCTGCGTGGGTTTACTCCGGGTGCTCCGGTTTCCTCCCACAGTCCAAAGATGTGCGGGTTAGGTTGATTGGCCAGGTTAAAAATTGCCCCTTAAAGTCCTGGGATGTGTAGGTTAGAGGGATTAGCGGGTAAATATGTGGGGGTAGGGCCTGGGTGGGATTGTGGTCGGTGCAGACTCGATGGGCCGAATGGCCTCTGTAGGGTTTCTATGATTTCACAACCTATCAGCAGGCAACAATCGCCGGGCGCTGGTTTTATTCTGCAGACTTGGGGAGTGACGGAGAATCTCTGAGCCAAAAAAACCCAAACACCTTGGTTTATTTATTAGTGTCACAAGTCGGCTTACATTAACGCTGCGATGAAGTTACTGTGAAAATCCCCCTAGTCGCCACACTCCTGTTCGGGTACATGGAGGGAGAATTTGGCACGGCCAATCCATAATAATCAGCAGGTCATTCGGACTGTGGGAGGAAACCGGAGCACCCGGAGGAAACCCACGCAGACACGGGGAGAACGCGCAGACTCCGCACAGACAGTGACCCGAGCCGGGAATCGAACCCGGGTCCTTGGCACTGTGAGGCAGCGGTGGTAACCCACTGTGCCACCGTGGCGAATCGGATTCCCTGTCGCCCGGGTCCCGAAATGCTCCCTGCCACACTTCGAGCCCAGGTTGGATGTAGGTCCAAAAATCACCTCGGGGGTCGCTGAGTGAGCGCCGCGTTGTGGGAGGGTCAGTGCTGAGGGAGCGCCGCACTGTGGGAGGGTCAGTGCTGAAGGAGCGCCGCACTGTGGGAGGGTCAGCGTTGAGGGAGCGCTGCACTGTGGGAGGGTCAGTGCTGAGGGAGCGACGCACTGTGGGAGGGTCAGCGCTGAGGGAGCGCCGCACTGTGGGAGGGTCGGTGCTGAGGGAGCGCCGCACTGTGGGAGGGTCAGTGCTGAGGGAGCGACGCACTGTGGGAGGGTCAGTGCTGAGGGAGCGCCGCACTGTGGGAGGGTCAGTGCTGAGGGAGCGCCGCACTGTGGGAGGGTCAGTGCTGAGGGAGCGACGCACTGTGGGAGGGTCAGCGCTGAGGGAGCGCCGCACTGTGGGAGGGTCGGTGCTGAGGGAGTGCCGCACTGTGGGAGGGTCAGTGCTGAGGGAGCGCTGCACTGTGGGAGGGTCAGTGCTGAGGGAGCGCCGCGCTGTGGGAGGGTCGGTGCTGAGGGAGCGCCGCACTGTGGGAGGGTCAGTGCTGAGGGAGCGCCGCACTGTGGGACAGTCGGTGCTGAGGGAGCGCCGCACTGTGGGAGGGTCAGTGCTGAGGGAGCGCCGCACTGTGGGAGGGTCAGTGCTGAGGGAGCGCCGTACTGTGGGAGGGTCAGTGCTGAGGGAGCGCCGCACTGTGGGAGGGACAGTGCTGAGGGAGCTCGGCGCTGTGGGAGGGTCAGTGCTGAGGGAGCGCCGCATTGTGGGAGGGTCAGCGCTGAGGGAGCGCCGCACTGTGGGAGGGTCAGTGCTGAGGGAGCGCCGCACTGTGGGAGGGTCAGCGTTGAGGGAGCGCTGCACTGTGGGAGGGTCAGTGCTGAGGGAGCGACGCACTGTGGGAGGGTCGGTGCTGAGGGAGTGCCGCACTGTGGGAGGGTCAGTGCTGAGGGAGCGGCGCACTGTGGGAGGGTCAGTGCTGAGGGAGCGCCACACTGTGGGAGGGTCGGTGCTGAGGGAGCGCCGCACTGTGGGAGGGTCAGTGCTGAGGGTGCGCCGCACTGTGGGAGGGTCAGTGCTGAGGGAGCGCCGCACTGGGGGAGGGTCGGTGCTGAGGGAGTGCCGCACTGTGGGAGGGTCAGTGCTGAGGGAGCGCCGCACTGTGGGAGAGTCAGTGCTGAGGGAGCGCCGCACTGTGGGTGGGTCAGTGCTGAGGGAGTGCCGCACTGTGGGAGGGTCAGTGCTGAGGGAGCGCCGCACTGTGGGAGGGTCAGTGCTGACGGAGCGCCGCACTGTGGGAGGGCCGGTGCTGAGGGAGCGCCGCACTGTGGGAGGGTCAGCGCTGAGGGAGCGCCGCACTGTGGGAGGGTCAGTGCTGAGGGAGCGCCGCACTGTGGGAGGGTCAGCCCTGAGGGAGCGCCGCACTGTGGGAGGGTCAGTGCTGAGGGAGCGCCGCACTGTGGGAGGGTCGGTGCTGAGGGAGTGCCGCACTGTGGGAGGGTCAGTGCTGAGGGAGCGCCGCACTGTGGGTGGGTCAGTGCTTACGGAGCGCCGTACTGTGGGAGGGTCAGTGCTGATGGAGCGCCGCACTGTGGGAGGGTCAGTGCTGAGGGAGCGCCGCACTGTGGGAGGGTCAGTGCTGAGGGAGCGCCGCACTGTGGGAGGGTCAGTGCTGAGGGAGCGCCGCACTGTGGGAGGGTCGGTACTGAGGGAATGCCGCACTGTGGGAGGGTCAGTGCTGAGGGAGCGCCGCACTGTGGGAGAGTCAGTGCTGAGGGAGTGGCGCACTGTGGGAGGGTCAGTGCTGAGGGAGTGGCGCACTGTGGGAGAGTCAGTGCTGAGGGAGCCTCGCACTGTGGGAGGGTCTGTGGTGAGGGTGCGGCG
>NW_027591101.1:0-116026 GCF_964213995.1 Mustelus asterias
CAGCAAATAACCAAAATCATGCATACTTCCTTCAACGATAAAGTTTCTGTCTGGTTTTGAACCAGGGACTTCTCACGCGTTAGGCAAACATGATAACCACTCCACTACAGAAACTACCAGCAGTTAGGTGCAGTCAACCGGCCTGTCTGCAAGGTTCAACTCTGCTGTGTTGCTGCAGGTTCTCATGGTTAGACTTTCCACCAGTGTCTATTACAAGCCCAACAACTCCCACAACTATCTTGACTGCAGTTCTTCACACCCCACATCCTGAAAGGACTCCATCCCATTCTCTTCATTCTTTCACGTCCGCTGCATCTGTTCTGATGATGCCACTTTCCTAAATAGCATTGCAGATATGTCTTTCTTCTTCAACAGTTGTGGTTTTCCACCCACTGTTGTTGACAGGGCTCTTGACCATGTCCGACCCATCCCCCAGCCACTGCTCTCACTCCCTCCCCTCCCTCCCAGAACCAGGACAGGGTTCCCCTTGTCTTCACTTTTCACCCAACCAGCCTCCGCATTCAAAGGATCATCCTCTGCCATTGCTGCCAATTCCAGCATGATGCCACTACCCAACACATCTTCCCCTCAACCATCCCCCCCCCTTCCCCCAGCATTCCGCAAGGAACATTCTCTCTGGGATATCCTGGTCTACTCCTCCATCCCACCCAACCTCCTATCCCCTACCTATGGCACCTTCCCATGCAATAGTAGGAGGTGCAACACCTGCCACTTTACCTCCTCCCTGTTCACCTCCCGGGTCCTGAACACCCTTTCAGGTGAAGCAGTGCTTCACATGCACCTTCTCCAATCTGGTCTATTCAATTCGCTGCTCTCAATCCAGTCTACTCTACATCGGAGAGACCAAACACAAATTGGGTGACCGCTTTGTTGAACACCTTCAGTCTGTCCGCAAGCAGGACCCAGACCTTCCTGTCACTTGCCACTTCAACACACCACCCTGCTCTCCTGCCCACATGTCCGTCCTTGGCCTTTTCCAATGTTCCAGTGAACCCCAATGCAAATTGGAGGAACAGAACCTCATCTCTGATTGGGCACTTTACAGCCTTCCAGACTGAACATTGAGTTCAAGAACTTCAGAGCATGACTCTCCCCTCCACCTTCACCCCATTTCCATTTATTTTATTTCATTTTGTTTCTTCTTTTCATCTCATTCATCCATTTTATCATACTTCTTTCTCACTTCCATTTTTTAACTTCTTCATTCCTGCTCTCCTTCTCGCCCGCACCCGCCCCCTCCCCCTCGTCCCCCCACCAACCCCCCCCCCCCCCCCCCTCCATTCAGGGCAAACCATCTGTACCTCTGCTCTACCATTCTGATTAACACTTTTCACACCTCTCTCAGCCTTCTACATTCTCCTTTTCATTCCCTTTGTCCAATTACAGCACCCCCTTCCACCCTCATAATATAAATCTTGTCTGATTTTCTTTGCCCTTAGCTCTGATGAAGCGTCATCCAAACTCGAAACGTTGGCGAGTTACTCAATATTTGTTTCGTTATTCAATATTAAATATGAATACATGTATTTAATACATACATCTTCATTCCGAGTTGAATATCTCGGGAATATGCAACATTGCATTGCAAACATGACTGACCAATAAAAGAAATAGAGTCACTGGGTGAATCACATCCCATGGTGCTTATTTGAGACAGTTTTTAAACATCATGCTACTGTGCAGAGGGACCTGGGGGTCCTTGTGCACGAATCGCAAAAACTCAGTCTGCAGGTGCAGCAGGTGATCAAGAAGGCAAATGGAATGTTGGCCTTTATCGCGAGGGGAATAGAATATAAAAGCAGGGAGGTCTTGCTGCAACTGTACAGGGCATTGGTGCGGCCGCAACTGGAGTACTGTGTGCAGTTTTGGTCCCCTTATTTGCGAAAGGATATATTGGCCTTGGAGGGAGTGCAGAGAAGGTTCACCAGGTTGATACCGGAGATGAGGGGTGCAGCTTATGAGGAGAGATTGAACAGATTGGGTCTGTACTCATTGGAGTTTAGAAGGCTGAGGGGTGATCTTATAGAGACATATAAGATAATGAAGGGGCTGGATAGGGTAGAGGTAGAGAGATTCTTTCCACTTAGAAGGGAAACCAGAACTAGAGGGCACAGCCTCAAAATAAGTGGGGGCCGGTTCAGAACAGAGTTGATGGGGAACTTCTTCTCTCAGAGGGTAGTGAATTTCTGGAGTTCTCTGCCTCGTTGAATATGTTTAAATCACGGGTAGATAGATTTCTGATCGATAAGGGAATTAAGGGATATGGGGAGCAGGCGGGTAAGTGGAACTGATTCGCCTCAGATCAGCCATGATCTTGTTGAATGGCGGGACAGGCCCGAGGGGCTAGATGGCCTACTCCTGCTCCTATTTCTTATGTTCTTAAACAATATCAAATATCTTTAAAGGGAAAAGATTTAATAATGATCTGCTAGTTATACTTAATCCCTCTTTATTCTGCGTGTGAAACATTCTGGCGTCTAAATCCCGTTCATCTATAGAAAAGTCCAGCAGATCTACACTGAGTTTCGATTTACTCATCTGCCTGAGTGATTTTTTCCCATTTCTTTATTATGAAGAACAACTTAAAAAATATGCTTCCGGGAAATGTGCGCCATTTCCTCTAGTTCAGTTACAGTTTCACTTGTGTCTGTCTTTATGAGCACACACTACTATTACACATGTTTCAGATGGTGATTAACTATGTTAGTCTGCATTTGTAAAACCATTATATTCTGTTATGGACTGAACAAGTTGCTAATATGCGCACAGTGTCAAAATACACACATTTATTTCCTCATTGCGTCTTAAAATACAGCATTTCTGATTTTGCTGAAAGCATTTGTGGCCGAGTTCAAAGCAAAGATAACATGGTTACAACATGGAGAATCGGATAATGTTCAGCAACAACGACCATGCAAAACTTCCCTCACGCTAAATGAAGAACTATAATTAGTGTTTCTGCCCGGTTTCGAACCGGGGACCTTTCGCGTGTGAGGCGAACGTGATAACCACTACACTACAGAAACAACTGATAGTATCGCACTTACAATGTGCAGCTCCATTGTGTTGCTGCAGGTTTGAATGGTTATACTGAGAGCCCATGTCACTCAATACAAGACAAAAACCGTTTCTTTCAACCTGATTTCTCAATTTATCTTGAACTTCAACCTTTAAAAGCGGTCGTCCGGCAAATATCGAAGGAAGCAATGATTTCTGCTCAATCATTAATGCATCATTCTCATCTTCCTTCGAATAAATCAACCAGTTCTACTCAGTATTTGTTCGTTGTTCAATGTTAAATATTAATATATTTTTATTAATTACATATCTCCTCATTCTGAATGAAATATCTCCGAAATAGACAACATTGAATTGCAAACATGAATCGAGTCACATGTCACGGTGCTTAATTGAGATTGACCACAATCAGCTTTTAAACAAAATCAAATATCTTTAAAGGGAATAGATTTAAGAATGACTTGTTAGTTATACTTGACCCCTCTTTATTCTGTGTGTGAAACACTCAGGCGTCTAAATCCTGTTCAGCTGTGGGAAAGTCCAGTAGATCCGCACTGATTCTCGATTTCCTCAACTGTCTGAGTGGTTTTCCCTATTTGTTTCCTCTGAAGAACGATGTTAAAATAATGGTTCCGCGCAATGTGCGTCATTTCCTCTCGTTCAGTTACAGTTTCACTTGTGTCTGCCTTTTTGAGCACACAATACTATTCGACATGGTTCAGATGATGATTAACTTTGTTAGTCTGCATCAACAAAGCCATTAAATTCTGTTGTGGACTGAATGAGTTGCTGATATGTCCACGGTGTCAAAACAGGAACATCTATTTCCTCTCATTGTGTCATAAAAATACAAGATCTCTGATTTTGCTGAAAGATTTTGAGGCCGAGGTCAGAGCAAAGATAACATGGCTTTAATATTGAGTTTCGGATAATGTTCAGCAACAAATTTCAATCATGTAAACTTCCCTCACCCTTAATGAACAAATTTTAATAATATTTCGGCATAGTTTTGAACGAGGGATTTTCCGTGTGTGAGGCGAATGCAACCACCATTACACTACAGAAACTGTTGGCGTCTGTAGGACCCAAGGGGAATCTCTTGAAATGTTGCAACACTCATTGGGACTGCTGTAGACATATTGATCCAAGAATGACTTTGATTTGATTTGATTTATTATTGTCACATGTATTAACGTACAGTGAAAAGTATTGTTTCTTGCGCGCTATACAGACAAAACATACCGTTCATAGAGAAGGAAATGAGAGTGTGCACTTTGCAGTGTTACAGTCAGAGCTAGGGTGTAGAGAAAGATCAACTTAACGCAAGGTACATCCATTCAAAAGTCTGACAGCAGCAGGGAAGAAGCTATTCTTGAGTCGGTTGGTACGAGACCTGACTTGTGTATCTTTTCCCCGAAGGAAGACGGTGAAAGAGAGAATGTCCGAGGACGTGGGGTCCTTAATTATGTTGGCTGCTTTGCCCAGGCAGCAGGAAGTGTAGACAGAGTCAATGGATGGGAGGCTGTTTGTGTGATGGATTGGGCACAATCACGACCTTTTGTAGTTCCTTGCAGTCTTGGGCAGAGCAGGAGCCACAGCAAACTGTGATACAACCAGAAAGAATGCTTTCTATGGTACATCTGTAAAAGTTGGTGAGAGTCGTAGCTGACATGCAAAATTTCCTTCGTCTTCTGAGGACGTGGAGGTGTTGGTGGGCTTTCTCAACTATAGTGTCGTCATGGGGGGACCAGGGCAGATAGTTGGTGATCTGGAGACCTAAAAACCTGAAGCTCCCGACCCTTTCTACTTCGTCCCTGTTGATATAGACAGGGACATGTTCTCCTTTACGCTTCCTGAAGTCGATGACAATCTCCTTCATTTCGTTGACATTGAGGGAGAGATTATTGTTGCTGCACCAGTTCACCAGATTCTTTACCTCATTCCTGTACTCTTTCTCATCATTGTTTGAGATCCGACCCAATACGGTGGTATCGTCAGCAAACTTGAAAATCGAATTGGAGGGGAATTTGGCCACACAGTCATAGGTATATAAGGAGTATAGTAGGGGGCTGAGAACACAGCATTGTGGGCACCGGTGTTGAGGATGATCGTGGAGGAGGTGTTGTTGCCTATCTTTACAGATTATGGTCTGTGAGTTAGGAAGTTCAGGATCCAGTCACAGAGGAGGTACCGAGGTCCAGGTCACGGGGTTTGGAGATGAGTTTCGTGGGAATAATCGTGTTGAAGTCTGAGCTGTAGTCAATAAATAGGAGTGTGTCCTTGTTATCGAGGTGATCCAGGGTTGAGTGCAAGGCCACGGAAATGCCGTCTGCTGTGGACCTGTTGCGGCGATAGGCAACTGTAGTGGATCCAGGTAGTCCGGGAGGCTGGAATTGATTCGTGCCATGACAAACCTTTCAAAGCACTTCATAATGATGGATGTCAGAGCCACCGGCCGATAGTTATTAAGGCACGCTGCTTGATTTTTCTTAGGTATCGGGATGATGGTCGTCTTCTTGAAGCAGATAGGGAACTCAGATTGTTGTAATGATTGAAAATGGTTGGCAATGGCAAAGAACAATAAGAGTCCCTTCGACCCACCATGCCTCTGCCAGTTGTTTTATGACGAGCTACCAAACTGACGTGTCGGTGCGGGCTTGGTGGGCCGAAGGGCCTGTTCCTGTGCTGCACTGTTCTTTGTTCTCATTTCAATTTCCTGCTCTCATTCCATGAAGCTGATTTTTCTCCCTTTCAAGTCATTGTCCAATCCCCATTTGAAGAAGGAGTTTCTGTGGAATCCATGTACAGTTTTCTTGAAGTAGCAACGTTTCCCTGACCCAATGGCATGAAGGATTGGATATAGCTTCCCAATATAGTTTTCATTGTAAACGTATATTTATTTATGCAATTGATTTCATATCGAATTTGCAAAACGAGTTTAATCGGATGAAGCATCTCCTCATTATTTCGGAATCATATCTAATATAACTACATTAACTCCACTAATTTCCAAAGAGTGTGGAATATAACAGAGGAGAATGAATCATCTATACCTGAAGCAGTCTCCTTGTGTTGTCCCGAACATCCGATCTGACAACCTCGAGAATGGGTGGGGAATCTGTCTTACCTACACCGACCTCACATGGGGCGGCACGGTGGCACAGTGGCACACTGCTGTCTCACAGTGCCAGGGACTCGGGTTCGATTCCTGGCTTGGGTCTGTGTGGAGTTTGCATGTTCTTCCTGTGTCTGTGTGGATTTGCTCCAGTTTCCTCCCACAGTCTGAAAGACGTGCTGGTTAGGTGCATTGCCATGCTACATTTCTCCCTTAGTGTACCCGAACAGGTGGCGGAGTGTGGCGACTAGGGGATTTTCACAGTAACTTCATTGCAGTATTAATGTAATCCTACTTGTGACATTAATAAATAAACTTTAAACATGATATGGAGACATCCAGAATGTGTTTGGCTGTAAAAAGAAATACACCCATTATTGCTTATTCTCCAAAAGTGTCCACTGTTGAGTCATCAATTAATGATCACCATTGATGAGAAATAGATTTCTGGCTGCTCTTATTGTTAAAATGGACAGTTGCATCGCAATGAATATCTAACACGATATTGCCGCACGGACACGACCCTAGGGAATTCCAGTTCAGAAAGTTACTCTGGAGCTAGTACGCTTTTGGGATTGTCAGTGAGTGCACTTCTCTTGAGTGTGTCAGTGGCTGTGTTAATCTGTTTGTTTATCTTCCTCAGTGATTGTCTGTGTGTCTATGTTTGAGTCGATCAGTTTGAGAATCGATCACTGTGTTTACTTGTCCCTGTGTCTATGCTTTTGTTGATTCTGTGCGGTGTACGAGGCTTCTAGTGAACACGGAGTTGGAGTTATTCATGTATTTTCATAGTTAGCAACTCAGACTAATGTGTCAGAAATCTACAGAATAATTCTGGATTTATAACGAGGGATGTTAGAATTGATGTCAGTGTCTGGGCATATATCTATATGGTTATATATCTTTACACGTGTTGGTCTTTACACGTGGCCGTGTGTGTATCTGCTTTCCCCGTGTCTGCGTGGGTTTCCTCGGGTGCTTCGGTTTCCTCCCACGATCCAAAGATGTGCAGGTTAGTTTGATTGGCCATGCTAACTTGACCCTAACTCGGGGGGATTAGCGGAGTAAATGTATGAGATTACGGGAATAGGGCCTGGGAGGCTTGTAATCGGTACAGATCGGTGGGCCGAATGGCATGTTTCTGTACTGTACAAATTCTATGATTCTATGATTCTATTATCTAGATATGTGTCAGTCTTCACAGGTGGCCGTGTGTGTACCTGTTTCCAATGTGCGGCATTGCTGTCCACGGGAGGGCGCTCTCTGATCACTTATGAAAAATCACGATACCCTTCGAGAGGGAGCGACTGTTTGAAGATGTAAAAATGTGCGGAGAGACGGAGTCACTTGCGACCTCATAACAGTCCACTGACTGTTTCAACTTCTCCGTTTCCAGGTCTTATGCAGACAGTGATCACTGCCTCTGTTTCTGGTGTTCAGACTGGAACTATGGGGGTGCTCTCTGTCTCTGGTGATTGTCCTGATCACAGGGCGGCCATTTTGAACCTTTGACTGAAATCCACCAATCGCCATATTCATTGCCCATTTCCATCTCTCGGCCATTATTCCGCTATTGTTACTCCTTCTAACACGCTGCGTGTCTGTTGTCTATTTTCAGAGATGAGTAACGGTGACCCCAGTGCCGGATTTAGGCATAAACTAAATAAGCTGCAGCTCAGGGCCTCACAATCCGCAGGGGCCTCACAAAATTTCAGAAGGTTTACAATGAAGAGAACATTTAAGAGCAGATACCAGAAAAGAAAGAGAAAGCACCAGCTTGAAGAGCAACTCAAAAAATTACCAAACGTTGACAGTTATTTTACTCCAGAAACAGATAAGGATCGACAAACCCAAGGTGATCACCGAAGTCCAAAACAACCACAGCCCAGTGCCTCTGCTACTGAGACAACAGAGTCTGGAATCTCAGCTGAGGAAAACACTGGAAGTGATGCAAATGTGAGCGTTGCAGAGCCGACATCCACAGTTGAAACAACAAAATTCACAAAACTCAATGTTTACAGGAAAGGCCAGGAGATCCGCACTGAGTCTCGATTCCCTCATCTGTCTGAGTGGCTTTTCCTGTTTCTCAGTGATGAAAAACAATTTTAAAAAAGATTCTTTTGTGAAATGTGCGCCACTTCCTCTCGTTCACTTACAGTATCACTTGTATCTTTCTTTTTGAGCACACACTACTGTCAGATATTTCAGATAGTGATTAACCGTATTAGTCTGTACCTATAAACCCATTAAATTCTGTTGTAGACTGAACGAGATGCGAATAAGTGCTCGGTGTCAAAATCGAACTTTCCTGTCAGTGCGTCAAAAAAAATTGTTTCTTATTTCACAGAAAGCATTTGAGGGTGATGTCAGAGCAATGATGACATGCCTTTCACATCGAGGTTCGGATAATGTTGAGCAACAAATTAAAATCAAGCTATTTTCCCGTACCCGACATGAGAAAGCTGAAGAAACGTCTCTGCCTGGTTTCGAACGGGGTGGCGGGGGGGGGGGGGGGGGGGGGGGGGGGGCAGATTTCGCGTGCTAGATGAACGTGATAACCAGTACACTACAGGAACAGCTTGACGGGATTTAGAGCAAATCTGCCTGCCTGCAATGTTCAACTACGCTGTGTTGCTGCAGGTCCCGATGGTGAGACCGAGAGCCCGTGTCACTGAATTCAGGAAGATAACCGTTACTTTCAATCTGATTGCACGACTTATCCCGAACATCAAAATTTAAAAGCGTTCGTCTCGCAAACATCTAAGAGAGCAATGATTTCTGCCCATTCCTTAAAGCATCATTTTCATCTTTCTTCGAATCATCTCAATCAATTGTACTCAGTAATGAAAGCAAATTACTGCGGATGAGAAAAGAGAAAATGCTGCAAAATCTCCCAATGTCTGGCAGCACCTGTAAGGAGTGAAAAGGGCGGACGTTTCGAGTCCAGATGAACCTTTATCAAAGCTCATTGTACAATTGTACTAAGTTTTTGTCTCACTATTTAGTATCAATGCATTATTTAACACATATGTCTTCATTATGAATCGAATCACCGGGTAATACAGATCGCAAATTTGAGATTGACTATCGTCAGCTTTTAAACAAAGTCAACTCCATTTAAATGGAGGAGAGTCAAGAATTATCTGTTCGTGACAGTTGAGCCTTTTTAATTATGGGCGTGAAACATTCAGGCGCATAAATTCCGGCCCTTTACCGGAAAGTCCAGTCGATCCGCACTGAGTCTCGATCCCCTCATCTGTCTGAGTGGCTTTTCCTGTTTCTTAGTGATGAAAAACGATTTTAAAAAAGATTCTTCTGTGAAATGTGCGCCATTTCCTCTAGTTCACTTACAGTATGACTTGTATCTGTCTTTTTGAGCACACACTACTGTCAGATATTTCAGATGGTGATTAACCATATTAGTCTGCACCTATAAACCCATTAAATTCTGTTCTCGACTGAAGGAGAATAAGTGCTCGGTGTCAAAATCGAAATTTCCTGTCAGTGCGTCCAGAAAAAACGCGTTTCTTCTTTCACAGAAAGCATTTGAGGGTGATGTCAGCGCAATGATAACATGCCTTTCACATCGAGGCTCGGATAATGATGAGCAACAAACTGGAATCAATTTTCCCTTGCACGACATGAGGAAGCTGAATGAATGTTTCTGCTGCGTTTCAAACCGGGGACTTTCGCGTGTTAGGCGAACGTGATAACCACTACACTACAGAAACAGCTTGAATCGCACTGGAGCAAATCTGCCTGTCTGAAATGTTGAACTACGCTGTGATGCTACAGGTTCCGATGGTGAGACTGAGAGCCCATATCACTGAATTCAGGAAGATAACCGTTACTTTCAATCTGATTGTATGACTTATCCCGTACATCAAAATTTAAAATCGTTCTGCCGCAAATATCTAAGGGAGCAATGATTTCTGCTCATTCGTTAATGCATCATTTTCATCTTTCTTCGAATAATCTCAATCAATTTTACTCAATTATAGAAGCAAATTACTGCGGATGCTGGAATCGGAAACTAAAAGAAAAAATGCTGGAAAACCTCGCAATGTCGGAGCACCTGTAAGGAATGAAAAGGGCTGACGTTTCGAGTCCAGATGGCACAGTGTTAAAGCTCATTGAGCAATTGTACTCTGTATTTGTATCATTATTCAAAATTTAGTATCAATGCATTATTTAACACGTATATCTTCATTATGAATTGAATATCTCTGGAATTGAATATCACTGAATTGCAAACATAACTGACCAACAGAACGAATCGAGTTAACGGGTAATACAGATCGCAATTTTGAGATTGACCATAGCCAGCTTTTAAACACAGTCAACTACATTTAAATGGAAGTGATTCAAGAATTATCTGTTAGTGACACTTGAGCCTTTTTTATTCTGGGCGTGAAACATTCAGGCGCATAAATTCCGACCATTTTAGGAAAGTCCAGTAGATCTGCACTGAGTCTCGACTCCCTCATCTGTCTGAGTGTTTTTCTTTTCTATTTCTTTGTTGTGAAGAACGATTGTTTTAAAAAAATCTTCTGTGAAATGTGCACCATGTCCTATAGATCACTCACAATATCACTTGTGTCAGTCTTCTGGAGCACACACTACTATTAGATACGTTTCAGACGGTGATTAACCATGTTAATCTGCACCTATAAACCCATTCAATTCTGTTGTAGAATGAACGAGATGCGAATATGTGCACGGTGTCAAAATCAAAACGTTTCTTTCCTGTCAGTGCATCGAAAAAAAAGTACAGCATCTCATATTTTACAGAAAACATTTGAGGCCGATGGAAGACCAATGATAACGTGGCTGTAATATCGAGGTTCGGATAATGTTGAGCAACAAACTGAAAACAAGCAGTTTTCCCTTACCCGACATGAGGAAGCTTAATAAATGTTTCTGCACGGTTTCGAATCGGGGACCTTTCGCGTGTTAGATGAATGCGATGGCCACTACACTACAGAAACAGCTGGAAGCACGCTATAGCAAATCTGCTTGCCTGCAATGTACAACATGCGCTGTGTTGCTGCAGGTTCCGATGGTTAGACTGTGAGCCAATGCCCCTTAACTCAGGAAGATAACCGTTACTTTCAATCTGATTGTATGACTTACCTTGAACATCAAAAATTAAAAGCGTTCGTCTCGCAAATATCTAAGGGAGCAATGATTTCTGCCCATTCATTAATGCATCATTTTCATCTTTCTTCGAATAATCGCAACCAATTGTGCTCAGTAATAAAAGCCAATCACTGCGGATGAGAAAAGAGAAAATGCTGCAAAGTCTCACAATGTCAGACAGCACCTGTAAGGAGTGAAAAGGGCGGACGTTTCGAGTCCATTTGACACCTTATCAACGCTCATTCAGCTTTTATACGCAGTATTTGTTTCAATTCTCAGCATCAATGCAGTATTTAACACATATGTCTTCATTATGAATTGAATATCTCTGGAATTGAATATCACAGAATTGCAAACATAACTGACCATCAGAAGGAATCGAGTCACCGGGTAATACAGATCTCAATTTTGAGATTGATCGTAGTCAGCTTTCAAACAAAATCAACTACATTTAAATGGAATTGATGCAAAAATTAACTGTTCGTGACCCTTGAGCCTTTTTTGTTATGGGCATGAAACATTCAGGCGCATAAATTCCGGCCATTTATAGGAAAGTCCAATAGATCCGCACTGAGTCTCGATTCCCTCGTCTGTCTGAGTGTTCTTTTTTCCTATTTCTTTGTTGTGAACAACGATTTAAAAAAAAAAGAATCTTCTGGGAAACGAGCACCATTTCCTATAGATTACTTCCAATATCACTTGTGTCAGTCTTCTATTAGAAACGTTTCACATGGTGATTAACTATGTTAGTCGGCACCAATAATTCCATGAAATTCTGTTGCAGAATGAACGAGATGCGAATATGTGCACGGTATCAAAATCGAAACGTTCCTTTTCTGTCAGTGCGTCAAGAAAGTATCAGCATTTCTTTTTTGAAGTTAAACATTTGGCTTCGAAGTCAGAGCAAAGATAATATGGCTGTAACATCGAGATTCGGTAATGTTGAGCAACGAACTGAAATCATAACGATTTTCCCCACTCTGCATGAAAATGTTTCTACCCGGTTTCGAACCGGGGACCTTTCGCGTGTAAGGCGAATGTGATAACCACTACACTACAGAAACAGCTGAAAGCGCAACAAATCGACCTGTCTGCAATGTTCAACTGCGCTGTGTTGCTGCAGGTTCCAATGGTTGGACTGAGAGCCCATGTCATATCGTCATCGAGTCATATAGGTTTACAGCATGGAAACAGGCCCTTCGGCCCAACTTGTCCATGCTGCTCTTTTTTTTAAACCCCTAAGCTAATCCCAATTGCCGCATTTGGCCCATATCCCACTATACCCATCGTACCCTTGTAACCATCCAAATGCTTTTTAAAAGATAGAATTGTCACTTTTAACATTTAAGAAAAACTTGGACGGGTTCATGGATGAGAGGGGTGTGGAGGGATATGGTCCAAGTGCAGGTCAGTGGGACTTGGCATAAAATGGTTCGGCACAGACAAGAAGGGCCAAAAGGCCTGTTTCTGAGCTGTAATTTTCTATGGTTCTATGGTTCTAATTGTACCCGCCTCTACTACTACCTCTGGCAGCTTGTTCCAGACACTCACCACCCTCTGTGTGAAAAAATTGCCTCTCTGGTCACTTTTGTATCTCTCGCCTCTCACCTTAAATCTATGGCCTCTAGTTTTAGACTCCCCTACCTTTGGGAAAATATATTGACGATCTACCTTGTCTATGCCCCTCATTATTTTATAGACCTCTCCAAGGTCACCCCTGAGCCTCCTACGCTCCAGAGAAAATAGTTCCAGTCTATTCAGCCTCTCCTTATAACTCAATCCATCAAGTCCCGGTAGCATCCTAGCAAATCTTTTCTACACTCTTTCTAGTTTAATAATATCCTTTCTATAATAGGGTGACCAGAATTGCACACAGTATTCCAAGTGTGGCCTTACCAATGTCTTGTACAACTTCAGAAAGACGTCCCAACTCCTGTATTCAATGTTCTGACCGATGAAACCAAGCATGCCGAATGCCTTCTTCACCACTCTGTCCACCTGTGACTCTACTTTCAAGGAGCTATGAACATGTACCCCTAGATCTCTTTGTGCAGTAACTCTGCCCAACGCCCGGCCATTAACTGAGTAAGTCCTGCCCTGGTTCAATCTACCAAAATACATCACCTCGCATTTGTCTAAATTAAACTCCATCTGCCAATCGTCAGCCCATTGGCCCAATTGATCAAGATCCCGTTGCAATTGGAGATAACTTTCTTCACTGTCCACTATGCCACTAATCTTGGTGTCATCTGCAAACTTACTAACCATGCCCCCTATATTCTCATCCAAATCATTAATATAAATGGCAAATAATAGTGGGCCCAGCACTGCTCCCTGAGGCACACCGCTGGTCACAGGCCTCCAGTTTGAAAAACAACTCTCTACAACCGCCCTCTGGCTTCCGCCAAGAAGATAATTTTGTATCCATTTAGACCAGATTTAACTTTGTGCAACAACCTACCATGCGGTACCTTGTCAAAGGCCTTACTAAAGTTCATGTAGACAACATCAACTGCACTGCCCTCATCTACCTTCTTGGTTACCCCTTCAAAGAACTCAATTAAATTTGTGAGACATGATTTTTCAATCACAAAGCCATGCTGACTGTCCCTAATCAGTCCTTGCATCTCTAAATGCATATAGATCCTGTCTCTCAAAATACCTTCCAACAATTTACCCACCACAGATGTGAGGCTCACTGGCCTGTAGTTCCCAGGCTTTTCCCTGCAGCCCTTGTTAAACAAAGGAACAATATTTGCCACTCTCCAATCTTCAGGCACCTCACCCGTGACTATCGATGATTCAAATATATCGGCTAGAGGACCCGCAATTTCCTCCCTCGCCTCCCACAACGTCCTGGGATATACCTCATCAGGTCCCGAAGATTTACCTACCTTGATGCGCTTTAAGACTTAATTCGGGAAGATAACCGTTTCTTTCAATCTGATTGCTCAACTTATCTTCAACTTAAAAAGTTAAAAGCGTTCGTCTGGCAAATATCTAAGGGAGCATTTCTGCCCATTCATTATTTCATCATTCTCATCTTCCTTCGAATAATCTCAACCAATCGTACTCAGTAATAAAAGCAAATTACTGCGCATGCTGGAATCGGAAACCAAAAGGGAAAATCCTGACAAATCTCACAAGGACGGGCAGAATCTATCAGGAGTGAAATGAGCTGACGTTTCGAGTCCTGATGACATTTTGTCAAAGCTGATTGTACAACTGTACTCAGTATTTGTTTCAATATTTAGTATCAATGCATTATTTAACACACATGTCTTCATTATGAATTGTATATCTCGGGAATTGAACATCACTGAACTGCAAACATAACTGACCAACAAAAGGAATCGAGTCACCGGGTTAAACAGATCACAATTTTAAGATTGAATATAGACAGCTTTTTTTAAAAAGTCAACTGGATCTAAATGGAAGAGATTTAAGAATTATCTGTTCGTGACCTTGAGCCTTTTTTATTATGGACGTGAAACATTCAGGCGCATAAATTCCGGCCCTGTACTGGAAAGTCCAGTAGATCCGCGCTGAGTCTCGATCTCCTCATCTGTCTAAGTGTTTTTTTCCTGTTTCTCAGTGATGCTAAACGATTTTAAAAAATATTCTTCTGTGAAATGTGTGCCATTTCCTCTCGTTCACTTACAGTATCACTTGTATCTGTCGTTTTGAGCACACACTACTATCAGATATTTCAGATGGTGATTAACCATATTAGTCTGCACCTATAAACCCATTAAATTCTGTTGTAGACTGAACGAGATGCGAATAAGTGCTCGATGTCAAACTCGAACTTTCCTGTCAGTGCGTCAAAAAAAAAGCGTTTCTTATTTCAGAGAAAGCATTTGAGGGTGATGTCAGAGCAATGATAACATGCCATTAACATCGAGGCTCGGATAATATTGAGCGATGAACTGAAATCAAACAAATTTCCCTTACCCGACATGAGAAATGAACGAATGGTTCTGTCCAGTTTTGAAACGGGCACCTTTCGCATTTTAGGCAAACGCGATAACCACTACACTACAGAAACAGCTGGAAACAAGCAGCAGCAGATCTGCCTGTCCGCAATGTTCAACTGCGCTGTGTTGCTGCAGGTTCCAATGGTTGGACTGAGATCCCATGTCACTGAATTCGGAAAGATAACCGTTACTTTCAATCTTATTGCTCAACTTATCTTGACCTTCAAAATTTGAAAGCATTCGTCTCGCAAATATCTAAGGGAGCAATGATTTCTGCCCATTCATTAATGCATCATTCTCATCTTTCTTCCAATAATCTCAACCAATTGTACGCAGTAATAAAAGCAAATTACTGCGGATGCTGGAATCGGAAACTGGAAGGGAAAAATCTGGCAAATCTCACAAGGTCGGGCTGAATCTATAAAGAGTGAAAAGGGCTGACGTTTCGAGTCGAGATGACATTTTGTCAAAGCTCAGTGTACAATTGTACTCAATATTCGTTTCAATATTTAGTATCAATGCATTATTGAACACAGATGTCTTCATTATGAATTGAATAGCTCTGGAATTGAATATCACTGAATTGCAAACATAACTGACCAACAAAATGAATCGAGTCACCGGATAATACTGATCACAAATTTGAGGTTGACCATAGTCAGCTTTTGAAAAAGTCAACTACATTTAAATGGAAGAGACTTAAGAATTAACTGTTAGTGACACTTGAGCCTTTTTTATTATGGGCGTGAAACATTCAGGCGCATAATTTCCGGCCGTTGAGAGGAAAATCCAGTAGATCCGCACTGAGTCTCCATTTCCTCATCTGTCTGAGTTGTTTTTTTTCTATTTCTTAGTCATAAAAAGATTTTTAAAAAGATTATTCTGTGAAATGTGTGCCATTTCCTCCAGTTCACTTACAGTATCACTTGTGTCTGTCATTTTGAGCACACCCTACTATCAGATATGTTTCAGATAGTGATTCACCATGTTAATCTGCACCTATAAACCCATGAAAATCTGTTGTAGACTGAGCGAGATGCGAATATGTGCACGGTGTCAAAATCGAAACGTTTCTTTCCTGTCAGTGCGTCAAAAACTTCAGCGTTTCTTATTTTATAGGAAACATTTGAGGCCGAGGTCAGAACAAAGATAACATGGCGGCAATTTCGAGATTCGGATAATGTTAAGGAGCGAAAGAAATCATGCAGTTTTCTCCTACCCGACATGAGAAAGCTTAATGAACATTTGCGCCCAGTTCCGACCGAGGCAATTTTCGCGTGTTAAGCAAACGTGATAACCTCTACACTACAGACACAGCTAGATGCAAATTAAAGCAAATCTTCCTGTCTGCAATGTTCAACTGCGCTGTGTTGCTGAAGGTTCCAATGTTTGGACTGAGAGCCCATGTGACTTAATTCAGGAAGATAACCGTTGCTTTCAATCTGATTGCTCAACTTATCTTGTACATCAAAATTTAAAAGCAATCGTCTGGCAAATATCTAAGGGAACAATGATTCCTGTCATTCATTAATGCATCATTCTCATTTTCCTTCGAATAATCTCAACCAATTGTACTCAGTAATAAAAGCAAATTACTGCGGATACTGGAATCGGAAACCAAACGAAAAAATGCTGAAACGTCTCACAACGTCTGACAGCACCTGTAAGGAGAAAAAAGAGCTGACGTTTCGAGTCCAGATGACACTTTAACAAAGTTCATTGTACAATTGTGCTCAGTATTTGTTTCAATATTTAGTATCAATGCATTATTTAACACATATGTCTTCATTATGAATTGAATATCTCTGAAATTGAATATCATAGAATTGCAAACATAACTGACCAACAGGAATCGAGTCACCGGGGAATACAGAGCACAATTATGAGATTGCCCATAGCGAACTACATTTAAACAAAGTGAATTTCATTTAAATAGACGAGATTGAAGAATTATCTGTTATTGACACTTGTGTCTTTTTTATTCTGGGCGTGAAACATTCAGGCACATAAATTCCGGCCATTTAAATGAAAGTCCAGTAGATCTGCACGGAGTCTCGATTTCCACATCTGTCTGAGTGCTTTTTTCCCCTATTTCTTTGTTTTGAAGAACGATTTAAAAAAAGATTCTTCTGGGAAATGTGCGCCATTTCCTATAGTTCGCTTGCAGTATCACTTGTGTTAGTCCCCTGGAGCACATACTACAATTCGAAAAGTTCCAGATGGTGATTAGCTACGTTAATCTGCACCTATAAACTCATCACATTCTGTTGTAGACTGAACGTGATGCGAATACGTGCACAGTTCAAAATCGAAATGTTTCTTTCCTGTCAGTTCGTCAAAAAGCTATCAACGTTCTTATTTTACAGAAATCATTTGAGGCCGAGGTCAGAGCAAAGATCATCTGGCTGCAATATCAAGATTCGGATAATGTTCAGCAACGAAGGTCTAATACAGATAGGAAATATACAGTAAATGGCAGAACACTGAAGAGTATAGATAGGTAAGCGATCTCGGTGTACAGGTACACAGGTCACTGAAAGTGGCAATGCAGATGGAGAAGGTAGTCAAGAAGGCATACGGCATGCTTGCCTTCATCGGCCGGGGCATTGAGTTTAAAAATTGGCAAGTCATGTTGCAGCTTTATAGAACCTTAGTTAGGCCCTACTTGGAATATAATGTTCAATTTTGGTCGCCACACTACCAGAAGGATGTGGAGGCTTTGGAGAGGGTACAGAAAAGGTTTACCAGGATGTTGCCTGGTATGGAGAGGATTAGCGACTAGGAGAGATTGGAGAAACTTGGTTTGTTCTCACTAGAGCGACGGAGGTTGAGGGGAGACCTGATAGAACTCTACAAGATTGTGAGAGGCATGGACAGAGTGGATAGTCAGAAGCTTTTTCCGAGGGTGGAAGAGTCAATTACTAGGGGACATCTGTTTAAGGTGCGAGGGGCAAGATTTAAAGGAGATGTACGAGGCAGATTTTTTACACAGAGAACAGTGGGTGCCTGGAACTCGTTGCCGGGGGAAGTAGTGGAAGCGGATATGGTGGTGACTTCCAAGGGGCGTCTTGACAAGTACTGAATAGGATGGGAATAGAGGGTAGGGTGTTTTAATTAAGTCGGGCAGGATGGTCGGTGCCGGCTTGGAGGGCCGAAGGGCCTGTTCCTGTGCTTTAATTTTCTTTGTTCTTTGTACTGAAATCGTACAGATTTCCTCACCCTAAATTAGAAAGCTTAATGAATAATTCTGCTCGGTTTTGAACTGGGAACCTTGCGCGTGTGAGGTGAATGTGATAACCACTACACTACAGAAACAGGTGACAGCAATGACAGCAAATCCGCCTCTCTGCAATGTTCAACTGCGTTGTGCTGCTGCAGTTTCAGATGGTTCGACTGAGAGGCCATGTCCCTTGTTTCAGGAAGATAACCGTTACTGTCAATATGATTGCTCAACTTATCTTGAACTTCAAAATTTGAAAGCGAGCGTTTGTCAAATATCTAAAGCAACAATGAATTCCACTCATTCATTAGTGCATTATGTTCATCTTCCTTTGAATAAACTCAACCAATTGTGCTCATTAATAAAAGCAAATTACTGCGGCTGATGGAACCTGAAACCAAGGGAGAAAATGCTGGAAAGTCTCACAAGGTCTGGCAGCATCTGTAAGGAGAGAAAAGAGCTGACGTTTCGAATCCAGATGATATTTTGTCAAAGCTCATTTTACAATTGTACTCAGTATTTGTTTCAATATTTAGTATCAATGCATGATTTAACACATATGTCTTCATTATGAATTGAATATCTCTGAAATTGAATATCACTGAATTGCAAACATAACTGGCCAACGAAAAGAGTCGAGTCACCGGGTAATACAGATCCCGTGGTGTTTGTTTGAGATTGGCCATCGTCAGCTTTTAAACAAAGTCAACTATAAATTAAATGGAAGTGATTGAAGAATTATCTGTTAGGTATACTTCAGCCTTTTTTATTATAAACGTGAAACATTCAGGCGCATAAATTCCAGCCATCTATAGGAAAGATTAGTTGATCCGCACTGAGTCTCCATTTCCTCATCTGTCTGAGTGTTTTTTTTCCGATTTCCATGTGATGAAGCAAGATTTAAAAAAAAATATTATTCTGGGAAATGTGCGCCATTTCCCCTAGTTCACTTAGAGTATCACTTGTGTCTGTCTTTTTGAGCACACACTCCCATTAGACATGTTTCAGATGGTGATTCGCTATTTCAGTTTGCCCCTCTGAACCCATTACATTTTGTTGTCCACTGAACAAGATGATACTATGTGCAGGTTGTCAAAATAGAGACGTTTCTTTCCTATCAGTGCGTCAAAAAAAATCAGCATTTCTTATTCACAGAAACCATTTGAGGTTGAGGTCAGAGGAAAGATAATATTGCTGTAATATCGAGATTCGGATAATGTTCAGCAACGAACTGAAATTATACAGGATTCCCCTCATCTTACATGAGCAAGCTTAACGAATGCTTCTTCCCTGATTCGGACCGGGGACTTTTCGTGTTTTAGGAGAACTGGATAACCACTCCACTGCAGCTAGCATTGGGGCCTCAATGGCCCTGACTACAATGTTTAACTCCACTGTGTTGCTGCAGGTTTGAATGGTATGATTGAGGGCCCATGTCACTTAATACAACAGCACATCCCTGACTTTCAACCTGATATCGCAACTTATCTTGTTCTTCAAAATTAAAAAGAGTTCGTCCGGCAAATATCTAAGGAAGCACTGATTTGTGCTCAATCATTAATGCGTCATTCTTATCTTCCTGCGAATAATTTCGACCAATTATACTCAGTATCTGTTTCATAGAATCATAGAATCAGTGCAGAAACGGCCAATCGGCCCAACGAATCAGCAGCGACGCCAGAGTATCATAACCAGGCCATTTCCCCTGCTTTCCCCACAACGCTACTCCTTTCCCATGGCTAATCTATCTAAACGAGGGGCAATTTAGCATGCCCAATCCACCTTGGATCATCATTCAATTTTTAATATCAATACAGTTATTTAATATATATCTCCAAATTCTGAATTTAATACTTCTGGAACAATATCTCTGGAACATGCAATTGGTCTGACTGCATTGTTCAACTCCGCTCTATTGCTGCAGGTTCAAATGGTTAGACTGAGAGTCCATGTATCTCAGTGCAAGAGGGCAACCGTTACTTTCAACGTGATGTCTCAACTTGTCTCGAATTTCAAAATTTAAAATAATTCATCGGAAAAATGTCTAAGGGAGCAATGATTTCTGCTCAATCATGAATGCGTCATTCTCATATACCATCGATTAACTTCAACCAGTTATATCCAGTATTTGTTCGGCAATCAACATTTACTATCAATCCAGTCATTTAACACAGATGTCCTCATTGCGAATTGAATATGTCTGAAATATACAACATTGAATTGCAAACATTACTGACCAACAACATAAATCGAGTCACGGGTAATACACATCGAATGGTGCGTTTTTGAGTTTGACCATGATCAGCTTTTAAACCAAATCAAATATATTTAAAGGGAAGAGATTCAAGAATGATCTGTCAGTTGTACTTGATCCCTCTTTATTCTGTGTGTGAAACATTCTGGCGCCTAAATCTCGTTCATCTATAGGAGATCCAGAAGGTCCGCTTTGTTTCTCGATTTCCTCTTCTGTCTGAGAGGTTTTCCCTATTTTGTTAGTCTGAAGAAAAATTTTAAAAAGATGCTTCGGGGAAATGTTCTCCATTTTCTCGACTTCAGTTACAGTATCACTTGTATCTGTATTTTTGAGCACACAATACTATTAGGCATGTTTCAGTTGGTGATGAAGTATGTTAGTCTGCATCTATAAACCTATTAAATTCTGGTGTGGACTGAAAATATTACCAATATGTGCACGGTTTTAAAATAGGAACATCTATTTCCTCTCATTGCGTCATGAAAATACAAGATTTCTGATTTTGCTGAAAGCTTCTGAGGCCGAGGTGAGCGCAATTATAACATGGCTGTAACATCGAGTTTCGGATAATGTTCAGCTACAATCTGAAATTATACAGACTTCCCTCAACCTTAATGAACAAATTTCATTAATGCTTCTGCTCGATTTCGAACGAGGCCATTTCCCCTGTTTTCCCCACAACGCTACTCCTTTTCCATGGTTAATCTATCTAACCGAGGGGCAATTTAGCATGCCCAATCCACCTTGGATCATTATTCAATTTTTAATATCAATACAGTTATTTAATATATATGTCCAAATTCTGAATTTAATATCTCTGGAATATGCAATTGATCTGACTGCATTGTTCAACTCCGCTCAATTGCTGCAGATTCGAATGGTGAGGCTGAGAGTCCATGTACCTCCGTGCAAGAAGGCAACCGTTACTTTCAACGTGATGTCTCAACTTGTCTCGAATTTCAAAATTTAAAATAATTCATCGGACAAATGTCTAAGGGAGCAATGATTTCTGCTCAATCGTGAATGCGTCATTCTCATATACCATCGATTAACTTCAACCAGTTATATCCAGTATTTGTTCGGTAATCAACATTTACTATCAATCCAGTTATTTAACACAGATGTCCTCATTGCGAATTGAATATGTCTGAAATATACAACATTGAATTGCAAACATTACTGACCAACAAAATAAATCGAGTCACGGGTAATACACATCGAATGGTGCATTTTTGAGTTTGACCATGATCAGCTTTTAAACCAAATCAAATATATTTAAAGGGAAGAGATTCAAGAATGATCTGTCAGTTATACTTGATCCCTCTTTATTCTGTGTATGAAACATTCTGGCGCCTAAATCTCGTTCATCTATAGGAGATCCAGAAGGTCCTCTTTGTTTCTTGATTTCCTCTTCTGTCTGAGAGGTTTTCCCTATTTCGTTAGTATGAAGAAAAATTTTAAAAAGATGCTTCGGGGAAATGTTCTCCATTTTCTCTCCTTCAGTTATAGTAACACTTGTATCTGTATTTTTGAGCACACAATACTCTTAGACATGTTTCAGTTGGTGATGAAGTATGTTAGTCAGCATCTATAAACCTATTAAATTCTGGTGTGGACTGAAAATATTGTTAATATGTGCACGGTTTTAAAATAGGAACATTTCCTCTCATTGCGTCATGAAAATACAAGGTTTCTGATTTTGCTGAAAACTTTTGAGGCCGAGGTGAGCGCAAATATAACATGGCTGTAACATCGAGTTTCGGATAATGTTCAGCTACAGTCTGAAATTATACAGACTTCCCTCAACCTTAATGGACAAATTTCATTAATGCTTCTGCTCGATTTCGAACGTGGGCCCTTACGTGCGTGAGGCAAATGCAATCAGCACTACACCACAGAAACTGTTAGCGGCTCCGCAGCCCAATGGGGCTGAGTTGATATGTTGCAATATTCGTTGGGAATGCTGGAGACACATTAATCTAAGAATGATTGAAAATGGTTAACAATGTCACAGAACGATGAGAGGCTCATCAATCCATCAGATCTTTGCGAATTATTTTATGAGGAGCTAAATAATTAAGATGTCGTTGCGGGATTGATGGGCCGATGGGCCTGTTCCTGTCCTGAACTGTTCTTTGTTCCAATTTCAATTTCCTCCTCTCATTCCATGAAGTTGATGTTTCTCCCTTTTAAGTCATTGAAAAATCCCAATTTGAAGAAGGAGTTTCTGCGGAATCCATGGACAATTTGCTTTAACAACCTTTCCCTTACCCAATGGCAGGAAGTATTGGATTTATCTTCCTGATATAGTTTTCAACGTAAACATATATTTATTTTTGCAATTGATTTTATATCGATTTTACAAAACGAATTTAAATCGGATGCAGCATCTCCTCATTATTTCTGAATTATATCTAATATAACTACATTTACTCCACAGCCTTCCACAGAGTGTGGAATATAACAGACGAGAATAAATCACCTACACCTGAAGCAGTCTTCTTGTGCTGTCCTCCTGTGTCCTGAACATCCAATCCGAAAACCTCGAGAATGGATGGAGAATCTGTCTTATTCACACGGACTTCACATAGGCCAACACAGTGGCACAGTGGTTAGCACTGCTGTTTCACAACGCTAGGGACCCGGGTTCAATTGAAATTCCTCCTTAGTGTACACGAACAGGCGGCGGAATGTGGCGACGAGAGGATTTTCACAGTAACTTGAAGTATGAATTGCAGTATTAATGTAAGCCTGGTTGTGACACCAGTAAATATGTTTTGCACACGGAAACATCCAGAATATGTTTGGCGTAAAAATAAATACATCCATTATTGCTTATTCTGCAAAAGGGTCCACGTCGATTTGGCAATCAATGATCAGCATTGATGAGAAATAGATTTCTGGCTGCTCCTGTTGTTAAAATGTTGTGTTCCATCGCAATGAATATCTAACACGATATTGCCGCACTTACACCACACCAGGGAATTCCAGTTCAGGAAGTTTACTCTGGAGCTAGCACGCTTTTTACGTTGCCAATGAGTTCATGTCTCTTTTGTGTGTCAATGGCTGTGCCAATCTGCTTGGTTATCTTTCTTAGTGATTGTCCGTGTGTCTCGTGGAACAAGCTGCCAGAGGTATTAGTAGAGGCCGTTACAAGTTTATCTTTTAAAAAGCATTTAGATAGTATATGGGTACGATGGGTATAGAGGGATATGGGCCAAATGCGGGCAATTGAGATTAGCTGAGGGGTTTAAACAAAAACGGGCGGCATGGACAAGTTGGGCCGAAGGGCCTGTTTCCATGCTGTAAACCTCCAGAGATTTTAGAGAGAGTGCAGAGGAGGTTTACCAGGATGTTGCCTGGTATGGAAGGGCTTAGTTATGAGGAGAGATTGGGTAAACTGGGGTTGTTCTCACTGGAAAGACGGAGGATGAGGGGTGACCTAAAAGAGGTGTATAAAATTATGAAAGGCATAGATAGAGTGAACGGTGAGAAGCTTTTTCCCAGGTCGGTGGTGACGTTCACGAGGGGTCATAGGTTCAAGGTGAGGGGTGGGGGGGGGGGGGGGAGGTTTAATACGGATATCAGAAGGAGGTATTTTACACAGAGGGTGGTGGGGGCCTGGAATGCGCTGCCGGGCAAGGTGGTGGAGGTGGTGGGAACGTTTAAGACTTATGTAGATAGCCACATGAACGGAGTGGGAATGGAGGGATACAAAAGAATGGTCTAGTTGGGACCAGGGAGCGGCGCGGGCTTGGAGGGCCGAAGGGCCTGTTCCTGTGCTGTATTGTTCTTTGTTCTTTGACTCTATGACTATGTTTGAGTCGATCGGTTTGGGAATCTATCACTTTGTTTACTGGTCTCTGTGTTGATTCTGTGCAGTATCCGAGGTTTCCAGTGAACACGGAGGTGGAAGTATTCATGCATTATCATGGTTAGCAACGCAAACTAATAGGTGTCAGAAATCTGCAGAATAATTCTGGATTTATAACGAGGGACGTTAGAATTGATGTCACTGTCTGGGTATATATCTATATGGTTATATATCCTTATTCGTGTTGGTCTTTCCACGTGACCGTGTGTCTATCTGTTCTCCGCATGTCGGCTGGGTTTCCTCGGGTGCTGTGGTTTCCTCCAACAGACCAAAGATGTGCGGATTAGGTGGATTGGCCATGATAAATTGACCCCTAGTGTCAGGGAGATTATGTGTGCGGTTACGGGAATAGGGCCTCGGTGGAATTGTGGTCGGTACAGATTCGCTGGGCCGAATGGCCTCCTTCTGTACTGTAGGGGTTCTATGATTCAATGTTCCCTATAAGTGTCAGTCTTTTCAGGTTGCCGTGTGTGTACCTGTTTCCAATATGCGGCTGTGCTGTCCACGGGAGAGCACTCTCTGATCACTTATGAAAGATCACAGTCCCTTTCTAAAGGAAGCGTCTGTTTGAAGATGTAAAGATGGGCGGAGAGATGGAGTCACCTTGGACCTCATAACATCCCCCTGACTGGCGGCACGGTAGCACAGTGGTTAGCACTGCTGCTTCACAGCTCCAGGGTCCCGGGTTCGATTCCCAGCTCGGGTCACTGTCTGTGTGTGGAGTTTGCACATTCTCCTCGTGTCTGCGTGGGTTTCCTCCGGGTGCTCCGGTTTTCTCCCACAGTCCAAAGATGTGCGGGTTAGGTTGATTGGCCAGGTTAAAAAAAAAATTGCTCCTTAGAGTCCTGGGATGCGTAGGTTAGAGGGATTAGCGTGTAAAATATGTGGGGGTAGGGCCTGGGTGGGATTGTGGTCGGTGCAGACTCGATGGGCCAAATGGCCTCCTTCTGCACTGTAGGGTTTCTATGATTCTATGACTGTTTCAACATCTCCAATTGCAGATCTGATTCAGACAGTGATCAGTCTCTCTGTTTCTGCTGTTCAGACTCGAACCATGGGGGTGAAACTCTGTCTCACTCTGGTTATTGTCCTGATAACAGGTCTGTCATTTTGAACTTCTGCCTGAAATCTGCCAGTCACCATATTCATTCCCCATTTCCATCTCGAGGTGATTATTCTGTTGTTGTTACTCCTTCTAACCCGCTGCGTGTCTGTTGCCTATTTTCAGACATCAGTAACGGTGACTCAGTGTCCCAGTCAGAACCAGGAGTTGAAGCAGCAGAGGGTGAAGATTCAGCAATACCCGGCAGTTACTCGGGACAGAGTTTAACTGTACAACATTACTGTTCTGGTATCGCCAGTATGCACACCGAGCCCCTCATTGACTGCTCAGAGCCGCGAATGTACCGAAACCGCTCAAGGTTTTTTACACTGCAGCGGGAATCTCAACCTGAAACAAAGCACTTTTCACTTGCCCATGAAAGATGGGAAGGTGACAGACAGCACCGTGTATTACTGTGCACTGAGAGCCACAGTGAATGAGGCTCCCGCGGGCCTCATACAAAATCTGGCACAGGTCGATAATCAATGATTCATTGTCAGGACAACACATGGGGTTAAAAATCAGACAAAATTTACTCATAGCGAACCTGACAATACAGCCCCGTCTGAGTGTTTTCCCTCACTGATTGTCACTGTTGGGAAATTTGACATGTTTTTACTCATATTACTATCACATCAAGTCCAATCGCTCCCCGATCCTTTCACACAAACCCTCAGATCTCCCAGGTAAACCGTGTCATCAGACAGACCACACCTTTCAAAAGTGATCAAATATCAAAGGCAGACTCAGAGTTGTCACATGTTGATGTTGCTGGGTTAAAATTATTGACTGTAACATGTGTACTTTATAAACAAAAACCCCCAGTTGCAAACAGTCGAGGTAACAATATTGGACGGATATTTTGCTGGAACTTAAAGTCCACAAATGCTGATGCGGTGAGTTATTTAATCAATTTCGGCTTTCACTCGAGGTGTCAGAACTGCTTTGTAGAAAGTTAAACAATTTTTATTTTGCTAGCTATTAACGTGCAGGCTCGTTGGTCTAGGGGTATGATTCTCACTTAGGGTACCTCACCCGATTAGCATGCGAGAGGTCCCGGGTTCAAATCCCGGACGAGCCCCGTTTTGACCAAAATATTGTGTTCGAAAGGAGATATTTTGATTTGTTTCAGGTGCAAACGGCGGGATGGCTTTCTGCTGACTGGCTCCGAAAAAGATTCAGAAAGGCACAGAATTTTACAGCACGGATAGAGCCCACTCGGACACCCACATGGCAGGCGCGGACACCCATCATGTCTGCGCCTGCCACGTGAGAGCTGGACGGGAAGCGTTAGTTCTGATTCTCGCTGCACAGATACTTCCAGAAATACTGACATAACCCAGCATTTTCTGTTTTTATTTCAGATTTAGACTTTGGGCTGACAAGTGGCAAGTAACATTCGCGCCACACAAATGCCAGACAACGTCCATCACCAATAAGAGAAAATCTAACCACCGCCTCTTGACAGTCAATAGTTTTTCCATCACTGAATCCCCCACTGTTAACATCCATACGGTTACCATTGACCAGATACTCAATTGGACTCGGCACATAAACACAATGGCTACAAGAGCAGGTCAGAGGCCAGGAATACTGCGGCGAATAACTCACCTCCTGATTCCCCAGAGTCTGTCCACCATCTACAAGGCACAAGTCAGGAGCGTGATGGAATATTCCCACCTCGCCTGGATGGGTGCAGCTCCAACAACACTCAAGAAGATTGACATCATCCAGGACAAAGCAGCCCGCTTGATTGGCACCACATCCACAAGCATTCAATCCCACCACAGCCGATGCTCAGTAGCAGCGATGTGTATTATCTAAAAGATACACAGCTGCAATTCACCAAAGATCCTTAGACAGCACCTTCGAAACCCACGACCACTTCCATCCAGAAGGAAAAGGGTACTGTTTCCACATGGGAACATCACCACCTGCAAGTTCTCCTCCAAGTCACTCACCATCCTGACTTGGAATTATATTGCCTTTCCTTAGCATGGCCTTATTCTGTGGTGTACTCATTTTCTAATTTAGTGCGTACCTCACCCTGAGGCCGTGAACCGCAAAGTATTTTCTCATTTCTCATTTCTGTCATCTCTCCCTCAATGTCAATAAAACGGAGATTGTCATTGACTTCAGAAAACGTAGAGGAGAACATGCCCCTGTCTCCATCAAAGGGAACGAAGTGGAATGGGTCGAGAGCTTCAGGTTGTTAGGTCTCCAGATCACCAACAACCTGTCCTGGCCTCCCATGCCGACGCTATAGTGAAGAAAGCCCATCAACGCCTCTACTTTCTCAGAAGACTTAGGAAATTTGGCATGTCAGATACGACTGTCACCAAGGTTTACAGGTGCACCATAGAAAACATTATTTCTAGTTGTATCACAGCTTGATATGGCTCCTGCTCTGCCCAAGACCGCAATAAACTACAAAGGTTTGCGAATGTAGCCCAATCCGTCACTCAAACCAGCCTCCCATCCATTGATTCTGTCGACGCTTCTTGCTGCATCGGCAAAGCAGCCAGCATACTTAAGGACCCCACGCACCGCGGACATTCTCTCTTCCACCTTCTTCCTTCGAGAGAAAGATACAGAAGCCTGAGGTCAAGTACTAGCCGACTCAAGAACAGCTTTTTCCCTGCTGCCATCATACTTTTGAATGGCCATTACCTTGCATTAAGTTGATCTTTCTCTACACCCTGACAGTGACTGCAATACCACATTCTGAACTCTCCCGTTTCCTTCTCTATGAATAGTACGCTTTGTCTGTATAGCGCGCAAGAAAAAATGCTTTTCACTGTATACTAATACATGTGACAATAAATAAAACCAAATCAAATCGTTGCATTTCTCCTGACTTCCAGACTATTCCCGTTGTTACATTTCCTCCCTCCTGAGTTTCAGTCGTTTCAAATTCCCACATTTTTCACCTTTTCCTGTTGTAATGAAAGGCCATGGACGTAAAATATGAGCTTTGTTTCCCTGTCCACAAATTCTGCCTGAATTCCTAAGTTTCTGCAGCATCTTCCGCCTTCGCTGCAGTTATCTGATCGGCTTCGAATGGCCAAGAGAACATCGTTTCTTTCAAACAGTGGCTGCTTATAGGCTCCTTGGTGTAGGGGTATGAATCGCATTTTGGTATGCCTTAACCACCGAGATCCCGAGTTGAAATCCGAGACTAACCCTACTGTTTCTTCTTATCCCTGTTACATCAAAACATCGAAAGCAGGAGTAGGTCATTGGAACATCATCTACCATTCATTGTTGTCATGCCTGATAATCAAATTCAATACCCTGATCCGCCATTTAGCCCCATGAGCTATATTAAACTTCTCTTGAAATCATAGTGTTTGGCCTCAACTACTTTCTGTGGGAGTGAACTCTGCAGATTCACCACTCTCTGGCTGAAGGAAGTCTCTTCATCTCAGCCATTATCCTCAAACTATAATCCCAAGTTCTGGACTCCCCACTAACGAGAACATTCTTTCTGAATCTACCCTGCTTCATCCGGTCAGAATGTTATAAGGTTCCATTAGAATCATAGAATCCCTGCAGTACAGAACGAGGCCAATTCGGCCCATCAAGTCTGTACGGAGCACAATCCCATACCGGCCCCTCTCCTGTAACTCCATGCATTCACCCTGCTAATCCCACTGACACTAGGGCCAATATAACACGGCCAATCAACATTAGCCACACATCTTTGGACAATGGGAGGAAACCGGAGCACCCGGAGGAAACCCATGCAGATACGGGGAGAATGTGCAAACTCCACACAGACAGTGACCGATGCCAGATTTGAACCTCGGACCCTGGCGTTTTGAGGCAGCAGTGCTAACCAATGTGCCACCCAAAACATATCTGCCCAGAAATAGCCAGGATTAGTTGGCAAGAAATGCATTTGCCAATGTTGGACACCTAAGTGTTAAAATAAGCCGCATCCCAGAAGTGACTCGAACACACGCTTCCTGGTTTAGGAAGCCGGTGCCTTACGCATTAGGTCACTGGAACTATAGGTGAGCTACTGCTGCAGCTTTAAAAAGCTGTATATCTCCATCCACATAGACTGTGACTAACCCCAGAATCGAAACCAGGTCCCTGGTATTGTGAGCCAGCAGAACTAAGCACTGTGCCGCCCTCTCCCACGAAGATTTCATCAGATTTTATGAGCTGCAGATTTTGTTTTTTTTCTTTGCATTGCAGACTTTGGGATTGGTTCACATGGGGTTTCGTTTGGGAACCTGAGCACAAACCGTGAGGAATCTATCAGCACAACACACTCGCTCGAAAATAAATATATGATCAACAGGGTTGGCTCTGTAACTTGACATTCATTTTATCTCCATTCACCTCTTCAGCTGGCCGCATGATTATGGGTTCAGAGAGCTGCCTGGATGTTTCTTTTTGTTCATGTGGGTGTCGCTGGCTAGATCAGCATGCACTGCCCATCAGTATTTAGCCTTGAGAAAGTAGTGCTGAGCTGTCTTCTTGAAACGTTGCATCCATTTGTACAGGTACACTTACAGTGCTGTTAGGGAGGGAATTCCACGAATTTGTCCCAATGACAGTGAAGGAACGGCGATATATTTCCAAATCAGAATGCTGAGGGACTTGAGGGTGGTGTTGGCTGTAGGCGTTGGAGGGGGGCGGGGGGGGGGGGGGGGGGGCGGGGCGGGGCGGGGCGGGGCGGGGGGGGGGAGCGGGGGAGCTGCCAGGTGGAAGCGGTCATGGGTTTGGAAGATGCTGTCTAAAGTGCCTTTGGTGGATTCCTGCATCATGCAGACAAGTGGTGAATATTCTATCACATTCCTGACTTGTGCCACGTCGATCATGGAACATAGAACATAGAACAGTACAGCACAGAACAGGCCCTTCGGCCCACGATGTTGTGCCGAGCTTTAAGTGAAACGAAGATCAAACTATCCCACTCCCTATCATCCTGGTGTGCTCCATGTGCCCATCCAATAACCGCTTAAATGTTCCTAAAGTGTCTAACTCCACTGTCACTGCAGGCAGTCCATTCCACGCCCCAACCACTCTCTGCGTAAAGAACCTACCTCTGATATCCTACCTATATCTCCCACTATGATGCCTATAGTTATGCCGATCGTGGACTGTTTTTTAGAAGTCAGGAGGTGAGTTACTCCCGCAGGATTCCCATCCTCTGCCCTGCTCTTTCAGCCACTGAATAAACTGATAACATGTGTGCTGAGTCAAAATAGGTGTGTCTTCTTTCCTGCTCAGTTTGTCGTGAATTTTCAGCACTTTTGTCTTTTCCTGAATGTATTTTGAGGCTCAAGTAAGAGCCAATGTCATATGATTGTAGGATACTATATTCAGGTAATATTCAACAGTGGAATCACTGGCGGGAGGGGTACGGTTTCGAGTCATGTTGTTGACGCTGGATTTGACGCTTTGGGAACCAGGGTTCGAATTCCAACACAGCAAGTTAACTCAATTCAAGGCAAAGTACAATTACTGTAAGTGAGTCGAGAAAAATTTAATGATGCAACATTTCCTCACTAAAACGAATATGTTTTGACCATGGCTCTGCCGGTTTTGAAGCCTCGAACCGATATGTAAAACATTGCTGCACGGTGTTTCGTTGTGGGCCAGTGGCGCAATGGATAACGCGTCTGACTACGAATCAGAAGATTCCAGGTTCGACTCCTGGCTGGCTCTCTGTGATAGTTTAACAATAGTTCGAAAACTCTATATTCGTGTGGATGAAACATGTGTCTTCACAAATTTTGGACCAATTCAGAGAAATGTTGACCAAATGCAGTCAGCTTCTCTGAAGAAATTTATCTTAGCTAATTATTTTTCAAAACAATGTTGACAATTTTAAGAAAGAAATTACTGATAAACTTCAATTAATTTTTTTTAAAAAATAGTTTCTTTAAATGACGAATTCTCGTTAAAGTATTTGGGAAAAATATGTTAGCAAGTTTAAGCTACCTTTTAAAAAGTTGGAATTTTCTCGAAAAATACGTGGAAACATTACATTTTTCAAAATGGTGAAAACATTTTCTAAAAGATTGATGAACTCTGCGGAAGAATTTCTTTTAAACATGTTTAATTTTAAGAAGCAAAATACACAGAAATGTTTTATAAAAGTTGACAAATTTCAGTTAAATCAGATGGAGGAATTTCTTTGGAGTAAGTTTAGTTTTTAAAAGTTCAAATTAGCCAGAATTTTCTGGTTTGTGATGCTGGGATTGTTGTCTAATGGAGCGAAGGAGATTGAGAATCGAGGTGGACTAGATCAGGCAAGTTTCGAGGGGGAGGGGCAAGTTTTAAGATATTGGGCAAGGTGTGGGCGAAGAAGATTTGGAAGCAACATTTTTTCCACAGCGAGTGCTCAGGACCTGGAACTCATTGCCTCCGAGAGTGTTGGATGGGGTCAATTTAGGTAATAGAAATTCTGAGGTTGAGGTGGACATGGACCTCCTGAGAAAGGAGATGCGTCTCCAGGAACATTCTAAGTCAGACAGATGGATCTCCTCGGTAACATTGAATCTGAAGATCAACCTGTAGCAGGACACCCCTCCCCGGCCCCGCCCCCACCAACTGTTGAGATGTTTGAAACATCGAAGCCCTACAGTGCAGAAGGAGGCCATTCGGCCCATCGAGTCTGCACCGACCACAATCCCACCCAGGCCCTACCCCAACATATTTACCCGCAAATCCCGCTAACCTACGCATCTCAGGACTCTAAGGAGCAATTTTTAACCTGGCCAATCAACCTAACCCGCACATCTTTGGACTGTGGGAGGAAACCGGAGCACCCGGAGGAAACTCACGCAGACACAAGGAGAATGTACAAACTCCACACAGACAGTGACCCGAGCCGGGAATCGAACCCAGGACCCTGGAGCTGTGAAGCAGCAGTGCTAACCACTGTGCTACCGTGCCGGCCCTTTGATAAGAACTCCGCTGATATTAAATGCGCGGGCATCAAAATCAAAGAGGGGATTTTGGAACATTGGTTCTTAGTTGTATGTATTTTCAATTTCATATAATGTGAAAAAGGATATGCAAAATATTCAGCCTGTTGAATGGGAACCCCCGACATTTTGAATGGGAACTCCCGACATTGTTACAAGGACAACATTAACTATTTCCCCTCATTACCACCATCTCAGAAGCTGTCTCGGCGAAAGAGCCAACATTGCGGTGAATCCTCGTTTCGGTCCCGCTGTGGGGAAAACAACTTAATTGCTTCGCTGTTCCTGCTCTGACGTAATAAACTGGAGAACAAAGGGTCTGTGAGCTGATTGGATCAATTGGAGAATCAGGGACATGATTGGACGTTACCAGTTGACTCTTTTGGGAATTAACCAATCGCTGGAGAGACCGGATATATATGTAAATATCTTCACCCAAAAATTACAGTTTAAACCCATTCTGTTAAATTCCGCAATAAACACGCTGTAAACATGTCGGGTCTCATTTTGTATTCATTTCTCATTGTTTCAGCTCTTTTGCCTGGTAAGTCGGCAAGGGACATAAATTTCTTCTTGCAAGCGATGTCGACAGTAATTTAATTCCGCTTTCATGCTGATGATAATGTGATCCATGTTCTGATGTTATGAGTTACAATAGAATGATAATAATATCTTATCTTTCAATATTTCTAAATTTCTGCCGGTGTCACGACTGGAGACTCAATATCAAAGGAGCCGGCTACAGCGATGAATTTTGAATGGGACTCAAAGAACAAAGAACAAAGAAAATTACAGCAAAGGGACAGGCTCTTCGGCCCTCCAAGCCTGCACCGATCACGCTGCCCGACTGAACTAAAATCCGCTACCCTTCCGGGGACCATATCCCTCTATTCCCATCCTATTCATGTATTTGTCCGGACTCCCCTTAAAACTCACTAACGTATCTGCTTCCACTCCCTCCCCCGCTAGGCACCCACCACTTTCTGTGTAAAACACTTGCCTCGTACATCTCCTTTAAACCTTGCCCCTCGCACGATAAACCTATTCCCTCTCGTAATTGACTCTTCCACCCTGGGAAAATGCTTCTGACTATCCACTCTGTCCATGCCCCTCATAATCTTGCAGACTTCTATCAGGTCGCCCCTCAACCTCCGTCGATCCAGTGAGAACAAACCAAGTTTCTCCAACCTTTCCTCGTAGCTAATGCGCTTCATACCAGGCAACATCCTGGTAAATCTTTGCTGTACCCTCTCCAAAGCCTCAACATCCTTCTGGTAGTGTGGCGACCAAATTTGAAAACTATATTCCAAGTGCGGCCTAACTAAGGTTCTATAAAGCTGCAATATGACTCGCCAATTTTTAAACTCAATGGCCCGGTGACCAATAGGTTAACTGCTCAGCAGCTGGTGCATATTAAATTCATTTGTATCGCCAGGACCGGGAGAAGGCTCCCAGCAAAAAGAACGGATAAAGCCCCCATCTTCTTGATCTATATCTCTTATTATGGAGATATTTCCGGTGCAGAGTGTGTGGGCATTCGATTTTCTGCATATATCGAGAGGTCGAAAAGCAAGGGGAATTTTAGCATGTGTGAGCTGTGGCTGTCGGACAGCGCGGTGTATTACTGTGGACTGAGAAACGCAGTGACAGAAACCAGAGGGAGCCTGGTATGAAAAAAAAACACTGCCAGAGTGACAGGGTGAACTCTCCATAAAAAGGTTTGAGGAATGTTTCGAGCCGGTTTGGAACCAAGAACTTTTCACGTATGAAGCAAAAGTGATAACCACTACTCTACAGAATCAGGTGACACTACGTTACAACAAATCGGCCTGTCGGCAATGTTAAACTGCGCTGTGTTGCTGCAGGTTCCAATGATAGGACTGAGAGCTCGTGTCACTTAATGCGGGAAGATAACCGTTACTCTCAATCTGATTGCTCACCTTATCTTAAACTTCAACAATTAAAAGCGTTCGTCTCGCAAATATCTGAGGGAGCAATGATTTCTGCCCATTCATTAATGCATCATTCTCATCTTCCGTCGAATAATCTCAACCAATTGTACTCAGTAATAAAAGCAAATTACTGCGGCGGCTAGATTCGGAAACCAAAAGGGAAAATTCTGGCAAATTTCACAATGTCTGACAGCAGCTGTAAGGAGTCAAAATGGCTGAGGTTTCGAGTCCAGATGGCACTTCGGCAAAGCTCATTGTACAATTGTACTCAGTATTTGTTTCAATATTTAGTATCAATGCATTATTTAACACATATGTCTTCATTATGAATTGAATATCTCAGGAATTGAACATCACTGATTTGCAATTATAACTGACCAACAGAAGGGATCGAGTCACCTGGTAATACAGATCGCAATTGTAAGATTGGACATAGTCAGCTTTTTAAAAGTCAACCACATCTAAATGGGAGAGAGTTAAGAATTATCTGTGAGTGACTCTTGAGCCGTTTTTTTTATTATGGGCGTGATGTATTCAGACGCATACATTTCGGCCCTTTACAGAAAAGTCCAGTCGATCCGCACTGAGGTTCGATTTCCTCATCTGTCTGAGTGGTTTTTCCTGTTTCTTAGTGGCGAAAAACGATTTAAAAAAAGATTCTTCTGTGAAATGTGCGCCATTTCCTCTAGTTCACTTACAGTATCACTTGTATCTATATTTTTGAGCACACACTACTGTCAGATATTTCAGATGGTGATTAACCATATTAGTCTGCACCGATAAACCCATTAAATTCTGTTGTAGACTGAACGATATGCGAATAAGTGCTCGGTGTCAAAATCGAACTTTCTTGTCAGTGCGTCAAAAGAAAAAGCGTTTCTGATTTCACAGAAAGCATTTGAGGGTCCTGTCAGAGCAATGATAACATGCCTTTAACACGAGGCTCAGATAATGATAATAATAATAATGATAATAATAAATCTCGTCCATCTATCGGAAGTCCAGGAGGTCCGCACTGAATCTCGATTTCCACATTTGTCTGAGTGGTTTTAACTATTTCTTTACTGTGAAGAGCAATTTTTAAAAGGTGCTTCTGTGAAATGCGCCTATTTCCTCCCGTTCAGTTTCAGTTTCAATTGTGTCTGTCTTTATGAGCACATAATACTAATCGATATATTTCAGATGGTGATTAACTGCGTCAGTCTGCACCTCTAAACCCATTAAATTATTTTGTGGACTGCACGGGTTGCGAATATGTGTACAAACAATGGAGTTCTTTATTCCGTGCGTCCTCAAAGACAGCATTTCTGACTTCCCTAAATGCTTTTGAGGCCGAGATCAAAGTCAATATAATATGACCGTGACATCGGATTCGCATGAGGTTGAGCTATGAACTTACATCATGCAGACTTTGCTCTTGCTTAATGACACCGATCCAACAGTGTTTCTGCCTGGTTTCGAACCGGGGACTTTTCGCGTGTGAGGCGAATGTGAGAACAACTACACTTCAGGAACAGCTGACAATGCCCACGTGCAGTTTCACTTGTATCTGTCTTTTTGAGCACACACTACCATTGGACATGTTTCAGATGGCGATTAACTACGTTAGCCTACACCTACTAACCCATTAAATTCTGTTGTCGACTGAACGAAATGCTAATGTGCGCATGTTGTCAAAATAGAAACATTTATTTCCTGTCAGTGCGCCAAAATATTCAGCATTTATTTTACAGGAAGCATTTGAGGCCGACGTCAAGCAAAGATAATATGAATCGAGATTCGGATAATGTTCAGCAACAAACTGAAATCATTCAGATTTCGCTCACCCGACATGAAAAACCTTAATATATTCTTCTGCCCGGTTTCGGACCGCGGTCCTTTACAAGCACTACAGTAGAGAAACAAATGACAGCATATCGCCCTCAATCGGCCTGACTACAATGCTCAACTCCACTGCTGCAGGTTCGCATGGTTAGATTGAGAACCCATGCCACTTAATTCAAGAACAGACTCGTTACTTTCAACCTGTTGTATCAACCTTTCTTGGACTTCCAAATTAAAAAGCGTTCCTCCAGCAAATGTCTGAGGGAACTCAATGAGTTAAAGCTCAATTGTTTCAGTTCAGAGTTCAGAAGATGTTGAGTAATATCCGGCCCCAGTGGTGATTGGTTCATTCCTTTCCAACAGGAGACACCCAATCAGCTCACATCTCCTTTATCCGACATTTCACCCAATCAGCTCCGAGTGTCTTCAGTCTCCAATTCATGACGTCAGAGGGAGGAGCAGGACCAATTTGAATCTGTTCTCAGAACAATGAACTGTACAGAACAACATAAGAGAATAGTGAAGAGGAGTTGCAATGGACCATTTGCTCCTTCATTAGGGCCTGTTCCGCCATTCAGTAAAATCATTGTTGATCGCCCTCACAGTAAGAAGTCTCGCAACACCAGGTTAAAGTCCAATCAGTTTACTTGGTCGCACGAGCTTTCGAGAGACTGCTCCTTCATCAGGTGAGTGGAGAGTTGGGTTTAGAAACAGGGCATAGAAAGACACAGACTCAATTGCAAGATAATGGTTGGAATGCGTGTCTTAACAGCGAATCAAGTCTTTACAGGTACAGACAATGCGAGTGGAGAGGGGGACAATGACAGGTTAAAGCAGTGTGAATTGTCTCAAGGCAAGCCAGTTAGTAGGATTTTGCAAGCCCAGGCCAAATGGTGAGGGTGACAAGTCGTGTGACATGAACCCAAGGTCCCGGTTGAGGCCGTTCTCGTGTATGGAATTTGATTATCAGTTTCTGGTCAGCGATTCTGCGTTGTCGTGCGTCTTGGAGGTGCCTTGAAGAACGCTTACCCGAAGATCGGTGGTTGAATGCCCTTGACTGCTTAAGCGTGCCCCGACAGGCAGGGAATACTCTTGCCGGGTGATTGTCGAGCGGTTGCCATTCTTCTGTTGTCGTAGCGTCTGCATAGTCTCGGCGATGTACCATGCTTCGGGACATCCTTTCCTGCAGCGTATGAGGGAGACAACGTTGGCCGAGTTGCATGTGTATGTATCGTCTACCTGGTGGATTCTGATCTCACGTGTGATGATGGCATCCGTGTCGATGATCCAACACATCTGACAGAGGTTGCCCTGGCAGGGTTGTGTGGTGTCGTGGTCGCTGTTCTCTTGAAGGCTGGGTAGTTTTCTGCGAACAATGGTCTGTTTGAGGTTGCGCAGTTTTTTGAAGGCAAGTAGTGGGGGCGTGGAAATGGCCTTCGCGTGATATTCATCTTCATCGATTGTACGCTGAAGGCTCCGAAGATGTCATAGCTTCTCCACTCCGAAGAAGATGTCTTGGCTTCTGCACTCTGGGGACGTACTGGAGGAGGAAGGGCACTCTGAGGGCTGTGTCCCGTACTTGTCTTCTGAGGAGGTCGGTGCGCTTTTTTGCTGTGGCGTGTCGGAACTGTCCATCCATGAGTCAAGCGCAATATCCTGTTCTTACAAGGCCGTCTGTCAAAAACGACACCGCTCAGACTCCTCCGTTCAACCCGAGCTGTTGGACTTCAGCTCCAAGGACAAAAATCCTTCAACTCTGGCAGCGGTGGGATTCGAACCCACGCCTCGAGAGAGACTGGAGCCTAAATCCAGCGCCTTAGACCGCTCGGCCACGCTACCACACGGCAAGTCTTGATAATCATGAAATTTCATTGCATTAATACTGAAATATATTAAAACCCGCGGAGTTGGGATGTGCCCTGACTAAATCGTAACCGAATCAGATGATCCTGAAATGCGTAGCAAACAAAAATCATCTCCAGTCAGAAACACAATGAGCTGCAGTGAAGGGCTGGCTCCATTTAAACTGTCCTTAACCTCGTTTAGCTCCCAGAAAGGACAATATGGCTTCCTGTTGAATTTGCTCAGGGTCTTCACTTGAGAAAGGACAGGACACAAGGCGAGACTGAGATTTGTGCGTTCTGCCGGGAAATAACTGATATTTGTTCTCATGCATTGGAGGAGAGCAATAAATCTTCATTTCCTGACCTCATTGATCCACTGGAGCAAGCTGAGAGGGGTGATTGAAAAGCAGCAGTGCTGGTAAGAGATTAATTGGATTAATTGAATTGTTTATTTATTTAATTAGTCAGCTAGTGTGTGTATTTTTTTGGCCTTTACTTTAACAGCAGTTTTTCAAGTTTAAAGTGAAAACTAGAAGTGGGCAGCAAAGGAGTCTGGGAAGGGTTTTTATTTTAACTTTAAAAGTCAGTTACCTGGGAGGTTCCCCCTCAGTAGTAGTTTTTTTTTTTCTCTCGGGCCCCTAGCCCTATAAATTGGTGCAGAGGAGATACCCGATCCTCCACACTGGTAGAGGATCCCACCCTTCCATCCTCCTCTAACCTAATTATAAGTGTGGGGAAGTTTTTTGTTTTCTTTTTTTCTTGCTGGTAATGGCTTCAGGGATGGCAGTTCAGGCAGTATGCTGCATCTCCTGTGGGATGTATGTGGTGAGGAAATCCAGTAGTGTTTCAGGAGATTTTAGTTGTAAGAAGTGCATTAGATTGCAGCTTCTGGAGGAGCGTGTAAAGGAGCTGGAGGGGGAGGTAGAGGAACTCCGCATAATTCGGGAGGCGGAGGTGGAAGTTGATAGGAGTTATAGAGAAATAGTAACTCCTAGAAATGAGGCTTGGGTCAATGCCAGGAGGAGGGGTAAGAAGCAATCGGGAAGACAATCCCCTGGGGCGGTTCCCCTCCATAATAGGTTTTCGGTGCTGGAGGCTACAGTTGAGGAGGAATCAACTGAGCATAGAGAGCAGATCTCTGGGGGTGAGCCGAGTGAGAAAGCTCAGGTGGTTAGGGGCTGTAAAAGACTGGGCCTTGTGATTGGGGACTCCACAATTAAGGGGACAGATAGGAGGGTCGGAACTAAAGGTAGGGACTCAGGGTTGGTGTGTTGCCTACCAGGGGCTGGGGTCCGGGATGTGTCTGACAGGGTATTCAGGACTCTTAGGGGGGAGGGAGATAAACCACAAGTTATTGTACATGTGGGGACACACGACATAGGGAGGATAGGGGAAGGGGATATTAGGCAGGGATTTATGGAGTTGGGGTGGAAACTAAAGGCCAAGACTGACAGAGTGGTTATCTCTGGACTCTTGCCTGTACCACGGGATAGTTTAGAGAGGAATAGGGAGAGGGAAGGTTTGAATTCATGGCTGAGGGGATGGTGCAGGAGGGAGGGGTTCAGGTACTTAAGCAATTGGGGCTCGTACTGGGGAAGGTGTGACCTCTATGAGAAGGATGGTCTACACCTTAATCAGAAGGGGACCAATATCCTGGGGGGTAAATTTGCTAAGGCCATGCAGGGAGGTTTAAACTGATTCGGGGGGGGGGGGAGGGATCCTGAGTAGTGGGGCTGAAAGTGAGGGATGCATGGATGGGGACTGCAATGCACGGCATTGCAGAGGTGGGGTGGAGCAGGGTTTGAAATGTGTATACTTCAATGCCAGGAGTATTCGCAATAAAGTGGATGAACTTGCAGCGTGGATCAGTACCTGGGACTTCGATGTTGTGGCTATTTCAGAGACATGGATAGAGCAGGGGCAGGAATGGATGCTGCAGGTCCCGGGGTTCAAATGTTTTAGTCGAAGTAGGGAAGGAGGTAGAAGAGGGGGAGGGGTAGCATTATTGGTCAGAGATTGTATCACAGTGTCAGAGAGGAGGTTTGATGAGGACTTATCTGTTGAGGTAGTATGGGCGGAGATTAGAAATAGGAGAGGAGAGGTCACCCTGTTGGGAGTCTTTTATAGACCTCCTAAAAGTTCTAGAGAGGTTGAGGAAAGGATTGCGGAGTCAATCCTGCTTAGGAGTGAAAGTAATAGGGCAATTGTTATGGGGGATTTTAACTTGACTAATATTGACTGGAATTGTTATAGCTCTAGCTCGTTAGAGGGGTCAGTTTTTGTTCAAAGCGTGCAGGAAGGTTTTTTGACTCAGTATGTAGACAGGCCAACTAGAGGTGAGGCTATATTGGATCTGGTGCTGGGAAATGAGCCAGACCAGGTGCTAGACTTGGAAGTTGGTGTGCATTTTGGTGATAGTGACCACAATTCGGTTACGTTCACCTTAGTGATGGAAAGGGATAGGCATGAACCTCGGGCCAGTGGTTTTAGCTGGGGGAAGGGTAATTATGAGGCTATTAGGAGAGAATTAGGAAACATAGGTTGGACTAGGAGATTACAGGGACTGGGAACGTCCGACATGTGGAGTTTTTTCAAGGAGCAGCTACTGCGAGTCTGTGATAGGTATGTCCCTGTCAGGCAAGGAGGAATTGGTAGGGCTAGGGAACCGTGGTGCACCAAAAAAGTTTCTTTGTTGGTTAAAAAGAAAAAGGAGGCTTATGTTCGGATGAGACGTGAGCACTCGGGTAGTGCACTAGAAAGCTTTAGATTGGCTAAGAGGGAGTTGAAGAGCGAGCTTAGAAGGGCTAAAAGGGGACATGAGAAGACTTTGGCGGATAGGGTTAAAGAGAATCCTAAGGCGTTCTATAGGTATGTCAAGAACAGAAGGTTGGTTAGGGCAAGTTTAGGGCCAGTTATAGATGGCAGAGGGAAGTTATGTGTGGAACCGGAGGAGATTGGTGAAGCATTGAACCAATATTTCTCTTCGGTGTTCACGCAAGGGGACATGAATATAGCTGAGGAGGACACTGGGTTGCAGGGGAGTAGAATAGACAGTATTACAGTTGATAAGGAGGATGTGCAGGATATTCTGGAGGGTCTGAAAATAGATAAATCCCCTGGTCCGGATGGGATTTATCCAAGGATTCTCTGGGAGGCAAGAGAAGTGATTGCAGAGCCTCTGGCTCTGATCTTCAGGTCGTCGTTGGCCTCTGGTATAGTACCAGAAGATTGGAGGTTAGCGAATGTTGTCCCATTGTTTAAGAAGGGGAACAGAGACTTCCCCGGGAATTATAGACCGGTGAGTCTCACTTCTGTTGTCGGCAAGATGTTGGAAAAAATTATAAGGGATAGGATTTATAGTTATTTGGAGAGTAATGAATTGATAGGTGATAGTCAGCATGGTTTTGTGGCAGGTAGGTCGTGCCTTACTAACCTTATTGAGTTTTTTGAGAAAGTGACCAAGGAGGTGGATGGGGGCAAGGCAGTGGACGTGGTATATATGGATTTTAGTAAGGCGTTTGATAAGGTTCACCATGGTAGGCTTCTGCAGAAAATGCAGATGTATGGGATTGGGGGTGATCTAGGAAATTGGATCAGGAATTGGCTAGCGGATAGGAAACAGAGGGTGGTGGTTGATAGTAAATATTCATCATGGAGTGCGGTTACAAGTGGTGTACCTCAGGGATCTGTTTTGGGGCCACTGCTGTTTGTAATATTTATTAATGATCTGGATGAGGGTATAGTTGGGTGGATTAGCAAATTTGCTGATGACACCAAAGTCGGTGGTGTGGTAGACAGTGAGGAAGGGTGTCGTAGTTTGCAGGAAGACTTAGACAGGTTGCAAAGTTGGGCCGAGAGGTGGCGGATGGAGTTTAATGCGGAGAAGTGTGAGGTAATTCACTTTGGTAGGAATAACAGATGTGTTGAGTATAGGGCTAACGGGAGGACTTTGAATAGTGTGGAGGAGCAGAGGGATCTAGGTGTATGTGTGCATAGATCCCTGAAAGTTGGGAATCAAGTAGATAAGGTTGTTAAGAAGGCATATGGTGTCTTGGCGTTTATTGGTAGGGGGATTGAATTTAGGAGTCGTAGCGTTATGTTGCAACTGTACACAACTCTGGTGCGGCCGCACTTGGAGTACTGTGTGCAGTTCTGGTCCCCACATTACAGGAAGGATGTGGAGGCTTTGGAGAGGGTGCAGAGGAGGTTTACCAGGATGTTGCCTGGTATGGAGGGGAAATCCTATGAGGAGAGGCTGAGGGATTTGGGATTGTTTTCGCTGGAAAGGCGGCGGCTAAGAGGGGATCTTATTGAAACATATAAGATGATTAGAGGTTTAGATAGGGTGGATAGTGATAGCCTTTTTCCTCTGATGGAGAAATCCAGCACGAGGGGGCATGGCTTTAAATTGAGGGGGGGTAGTTATAGAACCGATGTCAGGGGTAGGTTCTTTACCCAGAGGGTGGTGAGGGATTGGAATGCCCTGCCAGCATCAGTTGTAAATGCGCCTAGTTTGGGGGCGTTTAAGAGATCCGTAGATAGGTTCATGGACGAAAAGAAATTGGTTTAGGTTGGAGGGTCACAGTTTTTTTTTTAACTGGTCGGTGCAACATCGTGGGCCGAAGGGCCTGTTCTGCGCTGTAATGTTCTATGTTCTATGTTCTATGTTCTATGCAATCAAAACAGCAGTGAAAGTTTCAAACTCTAACCGCCAGACCAACTACAGCGTGTTTTACAATTTGCTTTGCTCACGATCTTTTGTTATTTTAGTTTCCACGCCAGACCACTTGCACCACAAGCTTCTCCTGCAAAATGGCACCTTCTGTTTCAACACCAGAGAAGTGTTCAGCCAATTACAGGAATAATTCCAAGACAGTTATCGCGTCCGCCTCCCACGGCATGAAACTGGGCAGAATTTGTTTTACAAATCACATTCATTGCAGACTGAGGGAAAAGTTCTATTATTCATATATTTGCAAATTTTAATTAGTCTGATGGGTTTCCCCTACATTTTCTAGTTTTAAAGTCAGGGGTCACTCCTGAAAAAGGGCAGAAGGCGAGGTTCGGCACAGAAAACTAGGGAGGGTGTATTATTTGACACAAGGAATGATAGACAAGGCAACATTGAGCTGGTGATGGCGGAACTCGGGTGTTCCAATGGTGCAAAGTCATCGTTTTCACGACCATGGACTCGATGGCAGGTGACAAATGTGGAAATAAGCAGAGTATTTTTAAAAAATGAGAAACCTGTCTATTGTGTGACGGAAGAGAAGGAAGAGAATGGCTAAAATGACGATGATCCGCTGATTGGGAAAGTCACTGTCAGCTTCCCTGCTGGTCTAGTGGTTTGTATTCGGCACGTTCATCACTATGGACTGGATTCAATCCCCAGCCAGTTTGTATTGCTGTGTGAACTGACACCATGAAAAGGAATTCCGCATTGAATGAAACCAGATCTGGCAGCGTCTGTGGAGTGAGAAACAAAGTTAATCTTCCAGCTGGATCTTTCATCAAAGCTGGAAAAGTCGGAAATGTAACAGCTGGAAAACAACAGCTTGGCTATGATTCCAAAATATTGTGAGGGGCTTGAGGGGCGAAATGTCCCATTCAAAATCTCAATTATATTCTAACCCGTTGCCGGTATTACTCCGAGCAATAGTTACCTTCGATTGTTAGTGGAGCCGCATGGTCTTAATTACTAAATTTAAGCTTCAATATCTGAATTTCTGTGGGTTAAAATCCCACCACTGCCAAAAAGTGCAGCTCGTTTGTCTTTTCAGCAAATGGCATTTTGTAAGGAAGAAAAAGCAGGGATGAAAGGTGCAGCGTGACCTTCTGGAACAGAATGTTCACTTTTGTTGCTGTAACTATTCAATGATTCAATGGACACATTGACACCGGTTGCAGCGATGGCCAAGCGGCATTTGAAATTATTGTTTTCTCACAGAGATTTGAACCTCACCCAATGCGCTGCTCAGCATTCATTCCTTTCGATGACTGCAGAATTAATTATTCTTTCAATGGAATCAAAATCTTTCAAATATTCCCATCTGTTTTTCCTACTTCACTTCGCATTCCTTCATTTCTGTTCGTCAGCTAGAATTCATCAGAACCCCAGCCAGAAATGGAAGAAAACTGAACCCAGTTGGTGACATCCTTGATCTATGGATGTTTGTGTCTCGTCAGCCCTCTGTGACTCTCGGTGTCTGTATGTGTTCCTCTGTGCACCAATGTGATTCAGTTCCCAGAGGGGGTGAACACATTTTTTACCATCACAAACTGCGTTCACTTATTCATATACCTCAAGGGCAAATGGTACAGAGAATAACAACATGTTTGAAAGTTGCGAGAAAGATTGACTGATACAGGCTTTTTTTGACTGGCTATTGCTTATTGACTCAGTGGCCGTGTGTTACACAGCAGTGGATGACTGAAATTTTCACTGATCAACATTTAAACAGACAGTGGATTCACTCGGTGTGATGGTGCGTTCCAGTTCTATATCTACAACTACAGCATCAATTTCTATCAGTTACTGTGAGTCCCAGATTTCTAATAGGTTGGAAATATACAGCAGCATGATCTAATATACCTCGTTTTAATTGAAATCATAATTCATCGATCGATTTGTATGACAACTTAGTGAATATCAGCAAGACTGGCAAAGTTTGGACAGTATTTCCCTGATGCAGAAGGACACAAAGTATATCAATATTGGGAACATAAGTTGAAACAGTAATAGAGGAGGTCGATTTGGCGCAGAATGCTCTCAAACCTCCTCCCTTTCAGTTGCAGCAACTTTCCTGAACAATTTTCCAACAGAAATCCTGCAGCAGTTTAAATTCAGGGCTTTCACTGCCTGGATCCAATTCAATTCCCATTCTCGATGCTGTGCTAATTGCTGGAACTCGCAATCAGTTACTGGTTTGCAAAGAGTCATATTGGACTCGGAAACTTAATTCTATATCTTGCTCCACATTTGTTGCAAGTCCTGTTGAGAACTTTCAGCACTTTCTGCTTTTATTATATCATGAATAATAGGAGAAGAAGCAGACCACTCAGTCCATCGGGACTGTTCCGCTATTCAATACCATCTTGATTGATCTTGGGCTACAACTCAGTTTTTCCACCATCTCCCCTTATCCCTGAATTCCCCAAGAGACCAGAAACCTGTTCATCCCAACCTTAAATGGGCTCGATAATGGGGCATACATAACAGTCAGGTACAGAGAATGCCAAGGATTCTCAGCCCTTTGAGTAAAGTAAGTTCTCCTTGTCTTAGCCCAAAATGATCAGCACCTTATCTGTGCCACAGTGGGTTAGATTCCCCGACCAGCAGAAAAAAAAACAATCTCTCAGCCTCTATCCTATCAAACCAAATCAGAGCTGCAGGGGTTCAATGAGATCGCCTCTCATTCTTCTAAACTCCAGAGAATTCCATCACAGGACAACTCCCTCACCCCAGGGAGCAATCTGGTGAATCTTCTCTTTACCGTTTCCAATGCAAGCACATCCCTTTTTTAATTCGACTATCACATCTGCACAGAATATTCAACATGTGGTCTCAACTAACCCTGTGCAACAGCAGAAACACCTCGTTATTCTTGGACTCCAGTCTGCCGGCAATAAAGACCAAAATGTAATGTCCCTTCCAATTATCTGCTGCACCTACATGCTAACGTCATGCATTCCTTGGACAAACGAATCTATTCCATTCTTAATATCAACATTAATATTTTTCAGCTCGTCAAATAGATTCTACTCTTTCTGTTTTTTTTACGAAGAAAATCTTTTCGCTTTTCAAGTTGGCACCTGATCTGCCCCTTCACTCATAAAAGCTTCCTGTTTTATCTCACAGTCTGTTGGACTCGACCCTACAGCTTCTTTCAACTAAGCTTGGTCTACATGAGAACTGAACACACGATCCCTGGTTTACAAGGCCAGTGCTCTAACCACTAAGCTACGGAGCCAAGCGCTGTAAGTCGCTCATATTACGTGCAGCATTATCAGTGGATTGAGGAACAGCATAGTGTTTGAGGTCGGAGATTTTTGATCTGGTGGAGAGTTTGATTTGGTGGAGAGCAGGAAATTAAAAGACGCAACTTGAAAATGACATGATTTGACATGTGTGCTGTGTGTGTATCTGACATGAATGTTGTGCTTGTTATGTGATTCTTCTTCAGAGTTGTTCGTTGTTGTTACATGGAGTCATAGAGTCATAGAGGTGAACAACATGGAAACAGGCCCTTCGGCACAACTTGTCCATGCCGCCTTTTTTTTCAAAACCCCTAACCTAATCCCAATTGCTCGCATTTGGCCCATATCCCTCTATACCCATCGTACCCATGTGACTATCTAAATGCCTTTTAAAAGACAAAATTGTATCCGCCTCTCCTACTACCTCTGGCAGCTTGTTCCAGACACTCACCACCCTCTGTGTGAAAAATTGCCCCTCTGGACGCTATTGTATCACTCCCCTTTCACCTTAAACCTATGCCCTCTAGTTTTAGACTCCCCTATCTTTGGGAAAATATATTGACTATCTAGTTGATCTGTGGCCCTCATTATTTTATAGACCTCTATAAGATCACCCCTCAGCCTCCGACGCTCCAGAGGAAAAATGTCCCAGTCTATCCAGCCTCTCCTTACAACTCAATCCATCAAGTCCCGGTGGCATCCTAGACTTGCATCTCTGACTTTTCCAACTCCGATGCAAGTTCATTCAGCTGGAAGATTTAGACATTGCTCCCTTCACAGACGCTCTGAGGCGTGTTTTCATGAAATGAAGAATTGAACAAAAAGTTATTCACTCCGTGACTGGGGATTGAAACGACGTCACGGCGCCGATTCTGGTCACTAGACCCTCAGAGACGCTGATGTGAGAGATTTTCAGTGAGTTGATCATCTCTGTACACATTGCTTCATTTCCAATAACTTTCAATAAAAATAAGGAACGACGGGAAGCGGACATGACAGGATTTGAGCCTCAGTTAAAAAATCCCAATCTACCCCTGGGCCGGGACTGCAGTCTCAATGTTTGCAATCCTGTGGTTATATCGGCAGATAGCCATTCAGCCTGTGTTCCCGTTTGTATTCTCTGTCGGAGCAACTCAATTCCTTCCAGTTTTGACAAAGGGTGATCTGGACTCGAAACATCAGCTCTCTTCTCTCATAACTGATGCTGCCAGACTTGATGAGATTTTCCAGCATTTTCCCTTTTTGTTTCCGATTCCAGCATCGACAATAATTTGCTCCACTCCTTCCACATCCGCTTCTTCACCTCAACAACTGTTTACATTGGTCAGTGTCTCCGCTTTCTTCCTGCCAAAAACACCACGGCAGAAACTCCTGCATTCAATCTGAACTGCTGGATTTCAGCTGCACAGACCAAAACTCAAGCCCACTCTCGCAACGGCTGGATTTGAACCCACAGCTTATACAGAAACTGAACCTAACTACTGGTTTAAATTGCTCCGTCACGCTACCCCATAACCATCCTGCTCTTTACTGAAAACGTTAATGAAATTTAGTAGCAGCAAAGGAGCTGAGAAAGGCCATCAGTCGGTTTGAGCCTGCTCCTTCGCTGAATCAATTCATCCTGAACTGTGTAACAATCAGAAATCACATCCAGTCAGAAACAGAATCAGCTGCAGTGAAGGACCAGCACCATTTAAACTGTCCTTAACCTTGTCTGGTTCCCAATATACTGCCAGATATGACATGAAAACCTCCTGTTGGATTTGCTCAGTCTTCACCTCAGGACACGAGGAAAGATTGTGTTTTATATGTTCCACCAGGCAATAACTGACATTTGTTTTTATGGTTTGGATGATTCACCACAAGTAAGTCTCTATCGCAAAATGGCACCTTCTGTTTCCACCACAGTGACATATTCAGTCCATTATAACAGACAACAGACATTCCACGCACAGTTATTACTTTCGCTTCCGACGGTTCAAAACTGGGCAGAAACGTTTTCAAACATTGTCGTTGCAGAGTGAGGGAAAGGTTTAATAATTCAGTGTGAACGCTAAAATCTGACCGATTTACCTTCCAGATGTTACCTTACATCACCATCTCTATCGTCAGCGCTTTGCAGCCTATCATTGTCTTTCTGCTCCTATATTTGTTCTTGACCTGTTGCACATGTGACATTTCCAGCTCTGATGGAGACTTGCAAACCTCACTCGGCTGATTTTAGTAGATCTGCTTTTGATCAGATAGCAAATCAGGTTATTTGTAATAGTTTGCCGAGAGCAATAAATAATTGTTTCCTGAGCGGGAATTGAAACCAAACAACACTGGGGTGGGACTGAACACAACTCCCTGGACAACCAGGGTCACGGGTGAAATGTGTTTTTCAAATTGACTTACCGTACATCACTTAATATGTCCAGTTTGGATGGAACATGGACTGCTTCAGCTAATGACAATACCGATTGAGTTCGCTGGGACATGAAATCGACACTGAGGTAAAATAGTCCCACAACATGCTGGAGTTTTTAGAACTAGAAATTAGAACAGTACAGCACAGAACAGGTCCTTCGGCCCACGACGTTGTGCCGAGCTTTATCTGAAACCAAGATCAAGCTATCCCACTCCCTATCATCCTGGTGTGCTCCATGTGCCTATCCAATAACCGCTTAAATGTTCCTAAAGTGTCTGACTCCAATATCACTGCAGGCAGTCCATTCCACACCCCAACCACTCTCTGCGTAAAGAACCTACCTCTGATATCCTTCCTATATCTCCCACCACGAACCCTATAGTTATGCCCCCTTGTAATAGCTCCACCCACCCGAGGAAATAGTCTTTGAACGTTCACTCTATCTATCCCCTTCATCATTATATAAACCTCTATTAGGTCTCCCCTCAGCCTCCTCCGCTCCAGAGAGAACAGCCCTAGCTCCCTCAACCTTTCCTCATAAGACCTACCCTCCAAACCAGGCAGCATCCTGGTAAATCTCCTCTGCACTCTTTCCAGCGCTTCCACATCCTTCTTATAGTGAGGTGACCAGAACTGCACACAATATTCCAAGTGTGGTCTCACCAAGGTCCTGTACAGTTGCAGCATGACCCCACGGCTCTTAAACTCCAACCTCCTGTTAATAAAAGCTAACACACTATAGGCCTTCTTCACAGCTCTATCCACTTGAGTGGCAACCTTTAGAGATCTGTGGATATGGACCCCAAGATCTCTCTGTTCCTCCACAGTCTTCAGAACCCTACCTTTGAACCTGTAATCCACATTTAAATTTGTCCTACCAAAATGAATCACCTCACATTTATCAGGGTTAAACTCCATTTGCCATTTTTAGCCCACTTTACATCCTATCTATGTCTCTTTGCAGCCTACAACACCTTAGCGGGTAAACGTGTAGGGATATAGGAGTGGGGCCTGGGTGGGATTGTGGTCGGTGCAGACTCGATGAGCCGAATGGCCTCTTTCTGCACTGTAGGGTTTCTATGATTTCTATGATTTCATCCACTACTCCACCATTCTTGGTGTCATCAGCAAATTTACTGATGCACCCTTCAGCCCCCTCCTCTAAGTTATTAATAAAAATCACAAAGAGTAGAGGACCAAGCACTGATCCCTGTGGCACTCCGCTGGCAACCTGCCTCCAATCCGAAACATTTCCATCCACCACCACCCTCTGTCTTCGATCAGACAGCCAGTTACCTATCCAATCGGCCAACTTTACCTCTATCCCACACCTCCTCACTTTCATCATAAGCAAACCATGGGGGACCTTATCAAACGCCTTACTAAAATCCATGTATATGACATCAAGTGCCCTACCTTCATCAACACACTTAGTTACCTCCTCAAAAAATTCGATCAGATTTGTGAGGCACGACTTGCCCTTCACGAATCTGTGAAGGGCAAGTCGTGCCTCACAAGTGATCGGGGTATATGAAATTCTAAAAAGAATTGATAGATTGAACGTCGACGAAATGTTTCTTCTCATGGGGCAATCGAGAAGAACAGCTCAAATGTATAGGTTGAGAGGCGGTAGATTTAAAACTAAGATGAGGAGGAACTACTTCTCGCAGAGGGTCGTGAATTTTTGGAATGCATTTCCCCATAGCGCGATGGAGTCTGAATCATGAAATGGCTTCAAGAAAGAGACAGATATATTCCTGATAATAAAAGGGATGAGGGGATATTGGAACAGATAGGGAGGTGGATTTGAGAACAGGGAGAGATCAGTCATGAACTGATTGCATGACGGTTCAGTCTCGAAGCGCTGAATTTGCCCACTTCTGCTCCTAATTCTATTTCCTAAGTGTAACTTTCAATTTTCAAAACCCACCAACTCATTACTGTGGCTCCAATTACATCCACAGGTTCCCCTTCATCCACAACACAACTGAGTCATGTAAAGGACTTAGGAATGGCCCCATTCTGTGGTGTAATTACTTTAAAATTCTTTGTTTCCCCCATTTAATCTCTCCTGATTTACACCCGGCCAGAGGCCTCCCCTCTTGTTATGCTGCTGGATAACACTTCTTTAAAACTTCCTACATTTCTAACCATTCCCCGTGGTAATCAAAGATTATGGAGCTAAAATATGAGATTTGTTTTCCAGCATTTTCACCTTTCACTGCAGAAGTCTGAGTAGCTTTGAATGGCAATGGAAATATTTTCATTGAACAACTTCCCCAGCAGCGGCTCGGTGGACGAGGGGTATGATTCGGGCTGAGGGTGTTAACATCACCAACTTGCGAGAGGTCCTGGGTTCAAAGGCCAAGCAAGAGGTCTCATTCAGCTGTCATTTCGTATTGGAAAAGTCAAAGGTTTTGTAAATGTATTTGCAGTGCAAACGGTGGGATTGGTTTACGTGGGATTTGGTTTGAGAACCTGAGCACAGAGAGCAGGCAATCTATCAACACAACACTCACACAGGAAAATCAAGACATTAAAAGGTGAATATGCTTGTGGCCATTCACTTGATCTCTGGTCACCATTTTAGAGGACCCCATGTTTGTTGGTTCAGGCAGCTGGCTGTGTGTATATTGTTATTCATTCATGGGTTGTGGATGTGTACCTCACTCGCTATTTCTGTTTTTCATTGTCTCTATATATCTCCCTCAGAATCTGTCAGTGTCTCTGACTGTGTTTTTATTACGTTGACCGATTTTGATCCTTGCAGTCTTCATTCATTCGCTGTCTCTGTGCATCCGAGGTTCACTGAGTTGATTTCTGCGTTTCTCCTGGGAGGAGAGATTCAGCGGGGTGAGTCTGTTCGCTCTGGAGTTTAGAATAATCAGAGGTGATCTTATTGAAAAGTCTGAAACTAGAAAACAGTTTGACAGTGTCCATGCTGAGAGACTGTTCCGCCCACCCCAGGCTAGTTTATTATGAACAAAAAAAGGTGAATTGTGTAAGAGGAGTTCGGAATGTTTGGGAGAGGTGAAGCGAAGCATTGGAATATGTGAATGATGTAATTGATGATTGAGAGGAAGGGATAGGAACCTTGGGGGTTCTGTAGGTCGATTCAAAGAACAAAGAACAAAGAACAGTACAGCACAGGAAACAGGCCCTTCGGCCCTCCAAGCCTGTGCCGCTCCTTGGTCCAACTAGACCAATCGTTTGTATCCCTCCATTCCCAGGCTGCTCATGTGACTATCCAGGTAAGTCTTAAATTCATTGTAAACTTTGAAATCAGGGCAAGTATCGACACCAGTTGGAAAAACAACATTTGTCTCCATACATTTTAGGTTATGGAAACCAACCTGATCCATGTGCCTGGCGAGCTCAGTCGGTAGAGCATAAGACTCTTAATCGCAGGACCGTGGGTTCGAGCCCCACGTTGGGCGTCATCGTTATAAACTTTGCCCCATTCTTGGGTGAATTCCCGATCTCCGTTCCTCCAGAAGCATCACCGCTCAAACTGAGTCTTTCTACTTTCTGCGTTGTTTATCTCAGAGTTGTGGGTTTGTGACTGAAAACTGCCTGCAGTTCACTGGAAGGCGGGAGTTTCGCGCTGAACTCAGCGAGAGGTTTTGTTCTCATTTGTTGTGAGATTCAAACCCAGATCGGCGCGATTGTGTCAGTGGGAATAATAATCATCTCCATTGTAATTCAATCACTCCAGCCTTCCATCCGATCAAAAGACCGTCTGTCCTTTCCTCCTCTCCCTCTCTATTCTCCTTGACTCTGTACTTGTTTGAAAACCATTAAATGACAATTTCTTCCAGTTAGGGTCAAAGGTCAGCAACCTGAATCATTCACTCTCTTTCCCTCTCCACAGAAGCTGTTGAAGCCGATGAGTGCTTCTAACATTTTCTGTTTTGAGGTGGGATTTGCAGCAACTACAATACCTTGTTTGGGATCACAGTGGATCACTTTTCTCTGACTGAACCTTCCCTGTTTGAACAGTTAAAGGGCTGCGGTTTTAAATAATGAGACACCAGAATATGTCACCCTATTTGACATGAAATGAAACAAAATGAGAATTAATCATTTCATAAAATGCTGCGAATGCAATATATATTTCATTCTCAATGCCAGCATTTGTTGTCCACCCCTATTTCCCACTGAACTGCGTATTTTGCTGGGCCATTTCAGAGGGCAGTTAAGAGTCAATCACATTGACTTGAGTTTGGAGTCCAATGGAGGCCAGAAAGCGGAAGGATGGCAGATTTCCTTCTGCAAAAGGTCCAGATGAGTTTTCATGACAATCAGAAAACAAGCTTCATTACTGAGACTAGCTTTCACTTCCGTTTCAGATCTAGACTGCGGTGGGATCGGGACCTGTGAGCCTGAGCCACGGGATTCATGCTCCACTGATTTTACCACTACGTCACCATCATCCCCGAAGGGTATAAGTGTAAATCCTTCACATGGAACAAACCGCTTAATTTCACATTGAAAACAAAGATTTAAAGCAGTGTACTGTGGAAATCAGTGTCAGAGACTCAGGTTACCGGGGAATTGATGAGATATCGATTGCGTTCATTGAAAGACAGAAAAATGTGGTGAATGCTCAGTGTATGTGATGAAGGAGCTGCGCTCCGAAAGCTAGAGATTCCAAATAAACCAGCTGCACTTTTAGCTGGTGAGAATTCTTACCGGGCACTGAAGGGCATTTGATTTTCAATTCGCAAAAAGATGATTTTTATAAAATTAACAGCTTTCAGCAAATCGCACCGCAATCACATTGCAGACGGTGCAGTGGGTTACTCTGCTGGCCTCATTGCATCAGCTCCAGAGGACGATTGCTCAAGAACACAAAAAGCTCAGCGATAAAGAGGTCGACGGCTTCATTCATCAGCGGTTACCCTAGAGCACAAGACCTTTCTCCTAAACCACACACGCACGCACGCAGCCGCACGCACCCACCCACACACCCACACACGCACACACACATGCACACGCACGCACGCACACTTGCTCAATAATGCTCAGGACACCTCAATTTCCTTGTTGGTCGAGTCGTTAGAATTCGCCGCCTTCAATGCCATGGTCTGGGTTCGATTCCCGGTCAGGGAATGACGATTCATTGCTCTCGTGCAACACATGAATTAAGGAGAGTGGGTATTGCTTCCTGATTTAAAACGGGAGCGATACTTGTGGCAGGTTGAACAGCAGGGAGGAAAAATCTGCCCCAATCCACAATCCTGTCAATTACCCACAACAATTAATATTTCCATTAAGAAGGCTCACAACACCAGATCGATTTGGAATCAAGAACTTTCGGGGCGCTGATAAAATAAAGCAAATTTATTTTATTATCGGAGCAATTGAACCAGTTGGACTTTAACATGATGCTGTGAGTCTTCTTATTCTGCCCATCCCAGTCCAACGCCCGTATCTCGACATCATATTTACATTGCAATTGCTGACACCTCCTGTCAAAATGAGTGAGCTATCTTCTGCTGCATTAAATTTCACTGTAGCTCACCACATTCAAAGAGTAATGTTTCTTATAAACCTTATTGTAGTTAATCTGTTGAAAAGGTTCAGCTTATCACAGCTCCGCTTTCATCACACTGGAAGCGAATGTGAAAATATGAACAGTTTCAAAGCTGAACAACGTGCACAAGATTGGAAGGTGAGTGCAACCGTGAGTAATTGGCACTGTGCATATTCCTGTACTCAGTTTCTGGGAGAATCAGGAAGATGAAATTCTGGTGGTCCAGTGCTTAGGATTCGGCGCTTTCAGAGTCATAGATCGGCTTCGATATGCTAAGATTTAAAGTTTTTCATAATCCGTTCAACAAACCTGAATTGCTTCCTGATCGAAAACAGCTCTGTCAGAAGCAGTGCAGTTAGATCTATAATTCTGTGTCTGAATTGGAAATGTCACACGGGCAACAGTTTAAGAATAAACACAGATAGTGAAAGGCCGTGATAGGCTGCAAAGCGCTGCCAATAGAGATGGGGATACAAATCTGTATGACAATGGGGTAGATTTTATCGATTAGGTTGACACAAATATCTCCTCGACCTGGATCCAAATCTCAGCCAAATCACAAGAAAACATCTCGGTAACTTAAACACTAAGCTCTCCGACTTCACTCAGAAACCAGTAACTCTGAGACAAAGCGGGATGCAGTCTGACCACTCGATCCCCCTCCACACTTAATAAGAATATGCTGGATCCCGTGAATCAGCTTGCAACTGAGGGGGTGTAGCTCAGCGGTAGAGCATTTGACTGCAGATCAAGAGGTCCTCGGTTCAAATCCGAATGCCCCCTTCCTTGTCGAGCTGATACTTTTTTTTCAATTGGAACTGTCTTTCATTGGCTGCACAGCGCTTTGTGACGTCCAGCAACCGGGGAAGGCGCTCCATAAATACAAGTCGGTCTTTCATTCATTATCTTTAATCCCAATCCTTTGGTTACTGACCCTCGTCAGTGGAAACAGTGTGTCCCTATCTGCTCTATCAAACAGCCCTTTCCCATGTGAACTATCTGCTCTCAATCTCAGGACTTTGCAATTATAAAAACAGCATTCTGGTGAAAGTTTAACTCAGTCCTCATTCCACTGATCTTTGCCGACTTGCTGTGTATTTTCCTTATTGAACACATTTCAGGTTGCGACAGACAGATTCCTGAGAAATCTGAGAAAGAAGGGGAGTGTGCAGGAAAATGGAAACCCAAGATCAAACATGGGTTAAAGTTTCGAGTTCAGTTATTGAGTTTAATAATATTTGAAATATATCAATTGTTACAAATAAGATGTTGGAGATAAATGTTCAATAAACTAACGTCGCCTAACAGTAGAGGCAGAAACACACGATAAGTTTTTTTTTCGTGTTGCCCAAGGACTCAGTGACACTCAAAAACCGAGAGACAATGAAAGCAGATGGAGAGGGAAAAAAAGTGAAAGCCCCGTCCCTGGATGGTCTCGAACCATCAACCTTTCAGTTAACAGCCGAACGCGCTAACCAATTGCGCCACAGAGACTGACACAACTGGACACTACAGGGCATCCTAAATCAGGGTGACAGCGTGTTGGCTGCAAGTTAGACGCCAATTCAATTTTCACCAAACCTGACACAGAAAGACCAAATGATGGCATCGTTTACAAATCTAAACATGTATATTTTATTATTTTACCCCACAGTGTTGTTGTGGTGTAATGGTTCATCCCTTCTAACATGGAAAACGGTCGTTTGATAGAGCAGGGAGGGACAGACTGTTCCCACTGACTGGGCTCAGTAACAGAGGACGAGGATTGAAGATCATGAAATATTTGCATTTATATAGAACCTATCCCGACCAGCGGACGTCACAAAGCACTTTCCAGTCAATGAAGGGCAGTACCTTAATTAACATGTTTTACTTGTTTCTTTAAAGTTCTTGGTTATTTGAATAAAATAGCTTCTTATGGCTGATCTTGGGGTACAACTCAGTTTTTCACCAGCTCCCCATATCCCTGAATTCCCCGAGAGGCCAGAAACCTGTCTATCCCAACCTTAAATGTATTCGATGATGGAGCTTCCATAACTGTCTGGCATAGGGAATTTCAAAGATTCACAACCATTTCAGTGAAGTAGTTTCGCCTTATCATAGGCCGAAATGATCAGCCCATTTTCCTGAGACTGTACTGCCGTGGGTTAGATTTCCCGACAAGCAGAAGAAATCTCTCAGCCTCCACCCTGTCAAACCCAATCAGACTTGTGTAGGTTTAATGAAATCGCCTCTCATTCCTCCAAACTCCAGAGACTTTCAGCCCAATTTACTCAGCCTCTCATCATACAACTCCCTCATCCCAGGGATCATCTGCTGAACCTTCTCTGCACCGTTTCCAATGCAAATAAACCCTTTATTAAATGTGAATATCATATCTGCACAGAATATTCAACATGTGGTCTCAACAAAACTCTGTGCAACTGCAGCAACACCTCGTTATACTTGGACTCCAGTCTGCCGTCAATAAAGACTAAAATGCAAGTTTCCTTCCAATCATTGCCTGCACCTACATGCCAACTTTATGCATTCCTTGTACAAACGCATCTATTCTCAATATCGACACTAACCTTTTTCAGCTCTTCAAATATGTCCTGCTCTTTCGATTTATTTACGAAGAAGGACATATCTTTTCGCTTTCCAAAATCACACCCGATCTGAACCTCGACTGATCTCTTGTTTGACTTTTAGACTCTCTTCCCCTTTCCTACAGCTTCTATCAGCTAAACTTTGCCCGTAGGCTCCAGCGAGAATTGAACTCGCGACCCCTGATTTACAAGACCAGTGCTCTAACCACTGAGCTATGGAGCCAAATGCTGCAAGTAGCTGCCACTAAGTGCAGTATTATCCGTGGATTGAGGACCAGGATGGGGTTTGAGGATGGAGATTTTTGATGAATGTGGAAATGTCTGAGGTGGAGAGCCGGAAGTTAAAAGACAGAAGTTGAAAGTGACATGAGTTGACATGTGTATTGTGTATGTACTTGACATGTATGTTGTGTGTGACATGTGGTTCTTCTTCAGAGTTTATCGTTAATGTTACATCTCTGATTTTTCCAGCTCTGATACAAGTTCATCCAGCTGGAAGATTTAGCTTGTTGTTCCCTTCACGGACGCTGTTTTTATTGAATGAAGAAATGAACAAAAATTTATTCACTCCGAGACTGGGAATCGAAACCGCGTCACGGCGCCGACGCTGATCACTGGACCCTCAGTGACGCTGATGTGACAAATATGGAGTGAGTTGATCATCTCTGCACCCATTGCTTCATTTCCAATAACTTTCAATTAAAAAAAAGTTACAATGAGGAATGACGGGAAGCGCACATGATAGGATTTGAACCTCAGTTAGAAAATCCCAATCCATCCCCTGGGCCGGGACTGCAGTCTCAATGTTTGCAATCCTGCTGTTTATTTCGACAGACAGCCATTCAACCAGTGTTCCCGTTTATATTCTCCATCGGAGCAGCTCCACTCCTCCCAGCTTTGACAAAGGGTCATCTGGTCTCGAAATGTCAGCTTTCTTCACTCCTTACAGATGCTGCCAGACCTGGTGAGATTTTCCAGCATTTTCTCTTTTTGTTTCCGATTCCAGAATCCACGATAATTTGCTCCAGTCCTTCCACACTCGTTCCTTTACCTCAACACCTGTTTACATTGCTCTGTCGCCCCTCTTTCTTCATGCCAAAAACGACACGGCACAAACTCTTGCATTCAATCTGAAATGCTGGACTTCAACTGCAGGGACCAAAACTCAAACCCATTCTGGCAGTAGCTGCAGTCGAACACAACAACTCCGTAGAGACTGGACCTTCAGTCACTGGCTTAGATTACTCGGCTACGTTACCACGTAAGCAGCTGTGTCCTTTACTGGTATCGTTATTGAAATTAGCAGCAATGGAGCTGCGACAGTCCATCAGTCGGCTTGAGCCTGCTCCTTTACTGAATCAATTGATCCTGAACTCTGTAACAAGCAGGAATCACATCAAGTCAGAAACAGAATGAGCTGCAGTGAAGGACCAGCATCATTTAAACTGCCCTTAACCTTCTCTGGTTCCCACTATCCTGCCAGAAATGACAAGAAAAAAACCTCCTGTTGAATTTGCTCAGTCGTCACTTCAGGACATGAGGCGAGATTGTGTTTTATATGTTCCACAAGGCAATAACTGACTTTTGTTTTTACGGTTTGGATGAGAGCAACAAATGTCCATTACCTGACCACCAATCCAAACAGCAGTGAAAGTGTCAAACTCTGACCACCAGACCAGCTGCTTTTCGCCTGTTTTACAACTTGCTTTACACACACTGCATGTATTGCTTTATTTTTCGCGCCAGGCCAGACTACATTCACCACAAGCAAGTCTCTGTTGCAATATGGCACCTTCTGTTTCCATCCCAGTGATACATTCAATCAGTGACAACATACAACAGACATTCCACTTACAGATATTAATTCCACTTTCGACTGTTTGAAACGAGAGAGAGCCTTTTCCAAATATTTTCGTTGCAGAGTGAGGGGAAAGGTGAATAATTCAGTGTGAACGCCAAAATCTGACATTTTTACCATCCAAATGTTACCTTCCATCACCATCTCAATTGTCAGCGCTTTGCAGCCTATCACTATCTTTCTGTTACTGTGTTTGTTCTTGACCTGTTGCACATGTGACATTTCCAGCTGTGATGTAGACTTGCAAAACTCACTCGGCTGATATTAGTAGATCTGCTTTCGATCAGATAGTCAATCAGGTTATTTTTTAATAGTTTGCTGAGACCTATAAATGATCGTTTCCTGAGCGGGAATTGAAAACAAACAACACTGGGGAGTACTGAATACAACCCACTGGACTCCCAGGGTCACGGGTGAACTGTGTTTTTCAAAATGACTTAGCATATATCCCTTAATGTGCCCAGTTTGGGTGGAACATAAGTGACTGCTTCAGCTAATGACAACATCAATTGTGCTTGCTGGGACATGAAATCGACAGTGAGGTGAAATAGTCCCACAACATGCTGAAGTGATCGTGGTGTATAAAATTCTAAATAGGATTGATGAAAGTAAAATCTTTTTTCTTATGCGCAATCGGGAACACCATGTCAAATGTATAGGTTGAGAGGTGGTAGATTTAAAACTGAGATGAGGAGGAACTGCTTCTCACTGAGGGTCATGAATTTGTGGAATGCATTGCCCGATAGCACGGTTGAGTCTGAATCATTAAATGATTTCAAGAAAGAGACAGATATATTCCTGATAAGTCAAGGGATGAGGGGATATTGGAACAGGTAGGGAGGTGGATTTGAGAACAGGGAGAGATCAATCATGAACTGATTGCATGATGGTTCAGGCTCGAAGGGGTGAATTTGCCCACTTCTGCTCCTAATTCTATGTTCCTAAGTGTAACTTTCAATTTTCAAAACCCACCAACTCATCACTGTGGCTCCAATGTAATCTACGTACATTACATCCACAGTTTCCCCTTCATCCTCACCACAACTGCGTCCTGTAAGGGACTGAGGAATGGCCCCATTCTGTGGTTTAATTACTTTAAAATTCTTTGTTTCCCTCATTTAATCTCTCCTGATTTACACCCGCAAGAGGCCTCAAACCCTCTTGTTATGCTGCTGGATAACACTTGTTTAAAACTTCTTACATTTCTCGAAATTCCCAGTTCTTCCCAATGAAAGGTTATGGTGCTAAAATATAAGATTTGTTTTCCTGTGCACACAAGCTGTCTGGCTTTCTGAGTTTTTCCAGCATTTTCACCTTTCACTGCAGAAGTCTGAGCAGCTTTGGATGTCAATGGAAATATTTTTATTGAACAACATCCTCAGCAGCGGCTCGTTGGACGAGGGGTATTACTCGGGCCTGGGGAATAAACATCTACAAACGTGTGAGCGATCTCGGGTTCACAAGTCGGGCTAGATTCCTCAATCAGCTGTTGTTTCGTATTGGACAAGTCATAGGTTTTATAAATGTATTTGCAGTGCAAACGTTGGGATTGGTTTACGTGGGATTTGGTTTGAGAACCTGATCACACAGTGCAGGCAATCTATCAACACAACACTCACACAAGAAAATCAAGACATTAAAAGGTTAAGATGCTTGTGGCCATTCACTTTATCTCTGGTCACCAGTTTGTTGGTTGAGACAGCTGGCTGTGTGTCTATTGTTATTCATTCGTGGGTTGTGGATGTGTACCGCACTCACTATTTCTGTTTTTCATTGTCTCTATATATCTCCCTCAGACTCTCTGTCTATGTTTTTATTACGTTGACATCTTTTGCTCCTTGCTCTGTCCATTATTTAGCTGTCTGTGTGTAACCGAGGTTCACTGGATTGATTTCTCCGTTTCTCCTGGGAGGAGAGAATCAGTGGGATGAGTCTGTTCGCTCTGGAGTTTAGAATTATCAGAGTTGATCTAACTGAAAAGTCTGAAACTGGGAAACAGTTAGACAGTGTAAATGTTGAGTTCCCCCCACCCCTGGCTAAATTATTAAGAACAAAGAATAATAAGGTGAATGATGTAAGAGGAGTTTGGAATATTTGGGAGAGGTGAGGCTAAGAATTGGAAGATGTGAAAAATGTAATTAATGATTGAGAGGAATGGACAGGAACTTTGGGGATTCTGTCGGTGGATTCATTGTAAACTTTGAAATCAGAACAAGCTGACACACCAGATGAAAAATCCATAGTTGTCTCCATGCATTTTAGGTTATGGAAAGCAGCTTAGCACATGTGCCCGGCTAGCTCAGTCGGTAGAGCATGAGACTCTTAATCTCAGGGTCGTGGGTTCGAGCCCCACGTTGGGCGACATTGATTTTTAAACTTTGCCCCATTCTTGGGTGAATTCCCGATCTCCGTTCCTCCAGAAGTGTCACCGCTCCAACTGAGTCTTTCTTCTTTCTACGTTGTTTATCTCACAGTTGTGGGTTTGTGACTGAAAACTGCCTCCGGTTCACTGGAAGGCGGGGAATTCAGCGCTGAACTCCGAGAGACGTTTTGTTCTCATTTATTATGAGATTCAAACCCAGATCTGCGAGATTGTGTCAGTGGGAACAATAATCATCTCCATTGTAATTCAATCACTCCAGCCTTCCATCCGATCAAAATACCGTTTGTTCTTTCCTCCTCTCCCTCTCTATTTTCCTTGACTCTGTACTTGTTTGAAAACCATTAAATCACTACTTTTTTCCAGTTAGGGTCAAAGGTCAGCAACCTGAATCATTCACTCTCTTTCCCTCTCCACAGAAGCTCTTGAAGCCGATGAGTCCTTCCAACATTTTCTGTTTTGAGGTGGGATACGGAGCAACTACAAAACCTAGGTTTGGATCACAGTGGTTCACTTTTCTCTGACTGAATCTTACCTGTTTGAACTGTTGAAAGGTTGAGGTTTTAAATAATAAGACACTGGAATATATCACCCTGTTTCACATGAAATGAAACAAAATGAGAATTAATCATTTCATAAAATGCTGCTAATGCAATATATATTTTGTTGTCAATGCCAGCATTTGTTGTCCATCCCTATTTCCCTCTGAACTGGGTATTTTGCTGGGCCATTTCAGAGGGCAGTTAAGAGTCAATCACATTGCCTTTCCTCTGGAGTCCCATGGAGGCCAGAAAGGAGAAGGATGGCAGATTTCCTTCTGCAAGATGTGTTTTCATGACAATCAGAAAACAAAGCTTCATTACGGAGACTAGCTTTCAATTCCGTTTCAGTTCTAGACTGCTTTGGGATCGTGACCTGTGAGCCTGGGTCACAGGATTCATATTCCACTGATTTTACCACTATGTCACCATCTTCCCGGAAGAGTGTAAGTTTAAATGCTTCACATGGAATCAAACTACTTAATTTCACATTGAAAACAAACATTTAAAGCAGTGTACTGTGGAAATCAGTGTCTTACACTCAGGATACAGGGGAATTGACGCGATATCTATTGCTTTCATTCAAAGACAGAAAAATGTGGTGAATCCTCAGCGTGAGTGATGAAGGAGCTGCGCTCCGAAAGCTCGTGATTTCAAACAAACCTCTTGCACTTTAACCTGGTGTTGTGAGAATTCTTACCGGGTACTGAAGGGCATTTCATTTAGAATTCGCAAAAAGATTAATTTTATAAAATTAACAGCTTTCAGCAAATCGCACCGCAATCACATTGCAGACGGTGCAGTGAATTACTCTCCTGGCCTCATTGCATCAGCCCCAGAGGACGATTTCTCAAGAACACAAAACGCTCAGCGATAAAGAGGTCGGAGGCTTCATTCATCAGGGATTACCCGAGAGCACGTGACCTTTCTCCCAAATCACACACGCACACACACGCCCACAATTGCTCAATAGTGCTCAGATCACTTCAATTTCCATGTTGGTTTCGTTGATAGAATTCGCTTATTTAACTGCCATGGTCTGGGTTCGATTCACGGTTAGGGAATGATGATTCATTGCTGTCGTGCAACACATGAATTAAGGAGAGTGGATATTGCTTCCTGGTCGAAAACGGGAGAGATACTTGTGGCAGGTTGAACAGGAAGAAGGAAAAATCTGCCCCATTCCACAATCCTGTCAATGACTCACAACAATTCATATTTACATTAGGAAGTCTTACAACACCAGGTCTACTTGGAGTCAGGAGCTTTCGGGGCGCTGATAACATAAAGCAAATTGATTTTATTATCGGAGCAAATGAACCTGTTGGACTTTAACATGATGCTGTCAGACTTCTTATTGTGCCCACCCCAGTCCAACGCCGGTATCTCGACATCATATTTACATTGCAATTGCTGGTACCAACTGTCAGAATGAGTGAGTTACCTTCGACTGCATAAAATTTCACTGTAGCTCACCACATTCAAAGAGTAATGTTTGTTATAAACCTTATTGTGGTAAATCTGTTGAAATCCTTCAGCTTATCACTGCTCTGCTTTCATCACACTGGAAGCTAATGTGAAAAGATGAATAATTTCAAAGCTGAACAACGTGCACAGGACTGGAAGGAGAATGCGACTGTGAATAATTGGCACTGTGGAATTCCTGTATTCAGTCTATGGGAGAACCAGGAGAATGAAATCCTCATGGTCCAGTGCTGAGGATTTGGCGCTTTCAGGGTCATTGATCGGCTTCAATATGCTAAGATTTAAAGTTTTTGATAATCCATTTAACAAACCTGAGTTGTTTCCTGATCGAAAACAGCTCTGTCAGAAGCAGTGGAGTTAGATCTATATTTGTGTCTGAATTGGAAATGTCACATGGGCAACAGTTCAAGAACAAACACAGATAGTGAAGGACAGTGATAGGCTGCAAAGCGCTGCCAATAGATCAGGAATTTGTCTGTCCCAACCTGAAATGTGTTCAATGAGGGAAATACACAGTAAGTCGGCAAAGATCAGTGGAGTGAGGACTGAGTTAAACTTTCACCAGCATGCTGTTTTTTATAATTGCAAAGTCCTGAGATTGAGAGCAGAGAGTTCATATTTGAGGCGTTTCAGTTCTTTGAGAGATGAATGCCTGCCGTGTTTTACAAGGTAAGTTTCACAGGATCAGTAATGATGAGATTGGTGGGTTTCGGAAATTAAAATTTACACGTGAACAGCTTGTGGGACTATTTCATTTATCGTTGCCGTCTTGCGGTGTGTTTTATGTTCTGATAAAACCTGTATTTATAATACAAGCATTAGATGGTGGAAATTCTCAGCAGGTTTGGCAGAATCTGTGGACACGCATCAAATTCTAAACACTTCCATTTGTCACCTGTGTTCCTGAAGTATACTGATTATTGTGTTCAAAAAAACCTTTTCAAAACAGCTGTCCCATCTCTAAGTGTTATTAAATATTAAGGAATCACATTATCTCACAGCCATGTGGCATTTACAATTCCCCAATGCTTGAATAATATTCTGCAACTGCAGTCATGGAGAAAGAGATAAAATTCGGGACAAATGCTATTTTCTAAATCTTATGTTAGATGAATGACTGCCACATGGCTAAGGTTTTCAACAGAATTATAATTCTACAAAGCAAGGATTTAAATTGCAATCAGACTGCACTGTTTGATATTCTAGGCCGGTCACATTGGTCATGAGCAGAGCTTCTGGATTGTAGGAGTTAACATGTTCATTTCATATACGAAAGGCTCCCCGATTTAAAATAAGGTCGAAACATAATTGAAATTAACATTTTTTTAAATTTTCCCCGACTCTAGATCGTTGTTGCATATGAACTGAATTAGAGCAAACAAAATGTTAGTTTGTACTTCATCATTGATTGCAAAAATGCCCTGAAGGGGTATAGCTCATTGATATTAAGGGAATATTCAGAGGCATCCGATTTGAATGCAGAAGCGTCTTGACTTGCAGTCAAATGCCCGACCCCTAAGCTATATTCCTTCAATGTCTAACCTCCGTTTTGTTGCTCCTTTGTCCTCTGTCTCGCGTGGTCTATGGTTATGTTTGTTCCTCTGTGTCCGCCACTATGCTTACGTACCTCATGGGCGTGGACATGTTTTTTACCATCACAAATTCTATTCACTTACTTTATAAACCTTCATGGTAAATGTACGGAACAGCAAGAAGTTTAAAGTTGTGAGATGAAATTGACCCTTTCTGTTATTTGTGAGTGGAGGGTGCTTATTGACTGAGTTACCGTACGTTCCATTGTGTAAAGTGATTAACATTTTTCTTTGATCAACATTTAAACAGACAGCGGATTCACTCAGTGTGATGGTGGGTTCCAGTTCTATATCTGCGATCACAGCATCAATTCATGCCACTTACTGTCAACCCAATATTTCTAATAGTTTGGATGACCCAATATTTCTAACACGTTGGATGTTTAATCTAATTTACTTCGTTTTATATTTCATTATTTTCATCTCAGATCTATTTCCACCAGAGGCAAGTCTCTCTTTCAAAATGTTCTGTTCAGGTAGAACAGAAGTTAGTCCTTCATCCAATGGCAACAAGGATTACTTTTCGCTGCAGCATGAAAGCGGTAAAGAGATGAAATAGTCAGACAAGCTGCTCATGTGTTCCTCTCAATTTCCCAAATCCACCAACCTCATCACTGCAGCTCCTGTGAAATCGCTGTACAGTACACCCACCGGCTCCCTATTATCCACAGCACACGTGACTTCTTCAAAGATTTTGTGCATGGTCTCATTCTGAGGTGCAAACATTCTATGATACTCTGCTTTCCTCACGCTCAGACCATGGACTGTAAACAAGTTGTTCATTTATCTCTCTTGAATTGTACCCGGTCAGGGCCCTTTCCTGTTGTTATGTTTCCTCGCTCCTCCTGGATTTCACTTGTTTAAAACTTCCTACATTTTCAAACTTTACCAGCTTAAAGGGTAAAATGAAAGGTTATGAAGGTGTAAGAAGAGAGTCCTTTCCCTGTGTGCACTTGCTGCCTGGCTTCCTGAGTTTCTCCAGCGCTTCCAGCTTTCAGGGCAGCTGTCTGATCAGATTTGTATGACAATATATATCCGTATTTGAGGAGCTCCTGCAACAGCGGCTCGTTGGTCCAGGGGTATGATTCGCGCTTTGGGTGATGTGATGTGCAAGGCTGCGAGAGGTCCCGGGTTCAATTCCAGGACGAGCCCCATTGTTGTTGTTTGCAATGGCAAAGTCCTGTTCATTTCTTTGCCGTGCACACGGCAGGATGAGTTTTCCCGTGGTTTGGTTTGGGAAACTGACAACACAAGGAATCTAACAACACAACGCACTCACAGGCAGTTCAAGATGTTTTCAAAAGCTGACTCTTCTTTTGGACCTTCTCTTTATCCCTAGTCAACAATTCAGAGGACCCAATGCTTGTGGGTTCCGGCCGCTGGCTTTGTGTACATTGTTATTCATTCATACGATGTGGCTGACTCCCCCACGCACTGTCTATATCTGTCTCTCTTTGTTTCTGTGTAACGACCTCATTATTTTGCACTCTCTCAGTCTCTCACTGTGCCTCTATCCACTTTCCATAGTGTGTTCTTATTTCCCTCTATTCTCGCGCTGTCTGTGTAACGAAGGTTCAATGGATTGATTGCTGTGATGAGACAGTTGCCCTTGGAGGAGAGATTCATTGTGGTTACCCTTTTCTCTCTAGAGTTTGGAATAATAAAAAGTGATCCCATTGACAAGTCTGCAACGGCGAGACTGTTTGATAGTGTGCATGCTGAAGGATTGTTTCCACCGCTCCCCCCAGTTCTCCTCCTCCCCACCCCCACCACCACCCGCTGGGGTAAACACAGTACGAAGTCTCACAACGCCAGGTTAAAGTCCAACAGGTTTATTTGGTAGCACAAGCCACAAGCTTACGGAGCACTGCCCCTTCATCAGGTGAGTGGGAGTTGTGTTCACAAACAGGGCATATATAGACACAAACTCAATTTACAAAATAATGGTTGGAATGCGAGACTTTACAGGTAATCAGGTCTTAAATGTACAGACATTGTGAGTGGAGAGAGGGTTAAGCACAGGTTAAAGAGGTGTGTATTATCTCCAGCCAGGATGGTTGGTGAGATTTTGCAAGCCTAGGCAAGTCGTTGACTATCTCTAATAATTCATTCCGTCTCTAATTGCCTGTAGATCCTGTCTCTCAAAATACCTTCCAACAACTTACCCATTACAGATGTGAGGCTCACTGGCCTGTAGTTCCCAGGCTCTTCCCTGCAGCCCTTTTTAAACAAGCACAACATTTACCACCCTCCAATCTTCAGGCACCTCACCTGTGACTATCAATGATTCGAACATCTCTGCTAGGGGACCCTCAATTTCCTCCTTAGCCTCCCACAATGTCCTGGGATATACTTCATCAGGTCCCGGGATTTATCCACCTCGATGCGCGTTAAGACTTCCAGCACCTCCTTATCTGTAATATGTACACTCCTCAAGACATCACTATTTATTTCCTGAAGTTCCCTAACATCCATGCTTTTCTCTACAGCAAATACTGATGAGAAATATGCATTTAGCACCTCACCCATCTCTTGTGGATCCGCACACAGATGATCTTGTTGATCCTTAAGAGGCCCTACTCTCTCCCTTGCTACTCTTTTGCCCTTTCTGTCTTTGTCGAAGCTCTTTGGATCCTCCTTTGCCTTATCTGCCAAAACAAGTATTTTGGCAGATAGGTTGCACATCTGCCTCATTGATGTGGTTGGTGGGTTCTGAAAATTGAAAGTTACACTTAGGAACATAGGAATTAAGATCAGCAGTGGGCAAATTCAACGCTTCGAGCCTGCTCCAGCATTCAATCAGTTCATGGCTGATCTTTCCCTGGTCTCAAATCCACTGCCCCTTATCTGTTAATTCATGTTGTATTGGAAATATATCTGTCTCCTTCTTTAAACCTTTTTAATGATTCAGACTCCACCGTCCTATGGGGCAGCGAGTTCCAAAAGTCGACGACCATTAGCAATAAGTAGTTCCCCAGCATCTCCGTTTTAAATCTACCGCCTCTCTACCTATCCATGTGACAGTAGGTTGGTTCTATTCCTTCCCCACAGATGCTGTCAGATCAGTTGAGATTTCCAAGCATTTTCTGTTTTTTGCACAGATTCCAGCATTCATTGTATTTTGTTTTTTTATGTAATTGTGACCTCTTGATCTCGATTGCCCAATAAGAAGAAACATTTTGTCTATGTTCACTCTATCATCCCTCGTAAAATTTTATGTAATTCGATCACTTCAGCGTCTTGTGGGACGATTTCGCCTCAGTGTCAATTTCATGCCCCAGCAAACTCCCAGCGACTGTATACCACTGTGCCGCCAGCTAGCAGAGATGGCAGCGCAGTGGGATACAATCGGGAGTGAGTTGCCCTGGGAATTCTTAACATCGACTCTGTCGTCTCATGGCTTCAGGTTAAACATGTGGAAGGAAACCTCTTACTGGATACCAGGTGCCGCCCTCCTTCGGCTCATGAATCAGTGATCCTCCATGTTGAAATACACTTGGAGGAAGCACTGAGGGTGGCAAGGGCGCAGAATGTACTCTAGATGGGGGATTTCAATGTCCACCACCGAGAATGGCTCAGTAGCAGCAATACTGATCGAGCTGGTCGGGTCTTAAAAGATGTAACTGTTAGACTTGATCTGCAGTAGCTGGTGAAGGAACCAACAAGAGGAAATAACATACTTGACCTCATCCTTACCAATCTACCGGCTGCAGATGCAACCGTCCACGACGGTATCCTCAAGAGTGATCACTGCATAATCCGTGTGGAGACGAAGTCGCGCCTTTGCATTGAGAATAGCCTCCATTGTGTTATGTGGCACTATCACCGTGTTTAATGGGACAGACTTCGAACCGATCTAGCAACTCAAGACTAGGCATGCATGGGGCGTTGTGGGCCACCAACAGCAGGGGAACTGTACTCCAGCACAATCTGCAATCTCATGGCCCAGAATATACCCCAAATAACCATTACTATCAAGTCAGGGAATCAACTCTGGTTCAATGGAGAGTGCAAGGGTGTGTGTGTGTGGGTGGGGGAGGGGGGGGGGCGCAGGAGTAGCACCAGGCATACCAAAATGTGAGGTGTCAACCTGGAGAAACTACCGAACAGGACTATGTACATGCCAAATGGCAAAAACAACAAGTGATAGACAGAGGTAAGCGATCCCACAACCAACAGATCAGGTCTAACCTCTTCAGTCCTTCCACATCCAGTCGTGAATAGTGGTGGACAATTAAACAACTCACTGGAGGAAGAAAATGCACAAATATCCTCATCCTCACTGATGGGTGCAGCCCAGCACCTCGATGCAAAAGATAAACCTGAAGAATTCAAAGCAATCTTCAGCCAGGAGTGTCGACTGGATGATCCATCTCGGCCTCCTCCAGTGGTCCCCAGCATCTCAAATGCTCGTCTCCAGCCAATTCGATTCACTCCAATTGATACCAAGAAACGGTTGGAGGCACTGGATACTGGAAAGGCAATGGAGCCTGATAACATTCCGGCAAAAGTACTTGTGCTATAGAAGTTACCACTCCCCTAGCCGAGTTCTTCTCGGACAATTACAACACTGGCATCTACGCAACAATGTGGAAAATTGCCCAGGTATGTCCTGCACAAAAAAAGGCACGGCAAATCCAACTAGCCAATTACCGCCAAATTAGACGATGGCAGGGTCATCAACAGACCTCCTCAGCAAAGCCCAGTTTGAGTTTCGCCAGGGTGACTCAGCTGCTGTCCTCATTTGAGCTTTTGTTCAAACATGGGCAAAGGAGCTGAATTCCCGAGGTGAGCTGAGAGTGATCGGTCTTGACATCAAGGCCGCATTCGACCGAGCGTTTAAATTACCAAGTGTAACTTGCGGCTATAAACTAAAGTTGAAAATAAGGCTCCAGCGAGGATCGAACTCGCGACCTCTGGTTTACGAGACCAGTGCTCTAACCATTGAGCCATGGAGCCAACCCTTTGCAATTCCGTTGGAATAAATGTATAATAATCGGTGGAACAGACTGCATTTTCAGATAGAAATCGATGTGTTTGAGCGGGAGAGCAGGGAGTTAGAATATGTGGCGATAAAGGGGCAGAATTTGACATGTGCCAGTTACTTCAAACGATCAATGTTTGCCGTGTGCCTGCCGTTAAATTCTTCTTCTGAGCTTATACTTATTGTTACATCTCTGACTTTTCCACGTCTGATACAATTCACCCAGTTTGAAGATTAACCCTTGTTTCTCCCTTCGCAGACGATGTGAGGCCTAATTTGATTTAATGAAGAGTTAAACAAAAAAATGTTCACCCCGTGACTGGGAATCAATCCCGGGCACGGCGCCTAATCCTGACCACTAGAAAAGCTCATAAGAGAGATTTGCAATTAGACCATAATCATCTATTTTCCCATTGCCTCATTTCATGTCATTGTCTAAACTTTGCCAGATAGTCACACAGTCAATCTATCATTTATAAGCAATTACAGCAAATACGTCGCCAATCCACCTAACATGCACACCTGGACACTGTGGGGGGAAACTGGAACACCCGCAGGAAACTCAGGCACACACGGGGAGAACGTGCAAACGCCGCACAATTACCGAAGGCTGGAATTGAAGCCGGGTCCCTGGCGCTGCGAAGCCACCGCGGCGCCCACTATTCGACAATCACTTTCAGTGCAGCGTTGATTGGAAGACAAAGATGTTTGTGGATACATTGGAAACAACGAAAGCTCCCGGCACTGGCAATCTTCCAGCAATTTTACTGAAGCGTTGTGCTCCTGAACTTGCCGTGCTCCGAGCCAAGCAGTTTCAGTCCAACTGCATCACTGTCATTACCTGCCAAGCTGCAAATCAAATCAAGACAATTACCACCAGTCTGCCCTCGGTCATCAGGAATGTGATAGAAGGGGTCAACAAACATGGTATCAAGAAGCACTGACTTCGCAGTAACCAGCTAACAGTTACTCAGAGAAGTCTGAACTATGCAACAAAGAGAAACCTTCTCCAGTCAGCCTTTGTTCACACATGGACAAAAGAGCTGTTCTCCAGAGGTGTGGCGAATGTGGCTGCCTGTGATATCAAGGCATTTAAAGTTCTCTTCTAAATGGTTCTTAAGTGTTCTTAGTGTTGGTGTTCTCGCCTCTAACAACCTTTCAGGCAGTGGGTTCCTGATTGCCATCACCCTCTGATCCTCTCTGAAGCTCTTTCTCCATACCTTAAATCTATGCCGCCTGGTTGTTCACCCTTCTGCTATGGGGAAACGACTATTCCTATCTGCCAATCCATGTCCCTGAAAGTTTTGCACACTCAATCATGTCGGCCCTCAGCATTCAATGCTCAGGCGAAATCAGCCCCAGTGTATTTCGTCCCTCTTCACAGCTGAAAATCTCCAGCGTAGTATCCAGAACTAAAACCACTTGTAGCAGCGTTTGAATTGGAATTCACGCCTCCCCAAAGACTGGAACCTCAACCCAACGTCTTGGACCACTCGGACCCGCTACCACCGAAGTGCAAACGATCACCAGGTATTTTAACGGTATTGCTAGTGAAATAGCTCAGAGGCAAAGAATTTGGTATGAACCATTGGGTACTTCGAGTCCGTTCCGTCATTTAATCAGAGAAGTGATCCATGCAACAAAGAGAAATCTTCTCCAGTCAGAAACACAATGAGCTTCAGTGAAGGGCCTGTACGATTTAAACTGTCCTTAACCTCGTCTGGTTCCTAATCTCCCGCCAGAAATGACAATAAAACTTCCTGTTGAATTTGGTCAGGGTCTTCACTTCAATAAGGGCAGGACATGAGGCGAGACCAGGATTCCTGCATTCTACAGGGAAATAACTGAAATGTGTTTCATGGTTTGGACACGAGCAATAAATCTTCATATCCTGACCTGTAATCAAAACAGCAGTGAAAGTGTCAAACTCTATCCATCAGACCAGCAGGTTGCAGCATGTTTTAAAATTTGCTTTATCCACGCTCCTTTTGTCATTTTTAAGCACGCTGAAAGCACACTTGAACCAAAGGGATTCTCCTGAAAAATGACACAATTTGCTTCAATACCAGTGATATGTTCAGCCATTGACAACGTACAACAAACTCGCCACTTCAATTATTACATTATTTCTGAGGGTTCGAAACCGGACAGCAATATTTCTGCATGCTTTTCAATACAGGGTATGGGAAACGTTTCATAATTTGTGTTTTTGCTAAATGTCAACTGATATGCTGAGTATTTCCAGCATTTTCTGATTGCAAAGTCAGGAGTCACTCGGTAGAAACAACAAAAGTGAAGGTCTGTGGTAGAGAGTAAGGCAAGGTGGATTAACTGACACAAGGAATGATAGACAGGGCAACATTGAGCAGGTGATGCTGGAGAGCGGGTGGTCTCGTGGTTCAGATTCAAGGCTTTAACCGCCAAGGCCCAGGCTCAATGACAGGTGACAAATTGTGAAAATAGAATTTCGTATGAAACAACTTGTCTCTTTCTTATTCCTGATCAACTAATCACAACTGTTGTTTCAAAGCAATATGCCAAGACTAATAAGCTGTTCCTCTACTGTAACTTTCGATAATTGTTTCATTTTATCCCCACTGCTGCTGCCTTCACAGTATTTCTTTCATCCTACAACCCATTACTGCAAAATCCACCTTCTTCACTTGTGTTCAGCTCCTGTGACCTCATGGGACTGAGTAGATTCAATGCGAAGATTATCATTTAGTCCGAGATTTGGAGCGAGATCTAGGCGATATTTGTGTCAGTCTGAAATTCCCCCTCCCACCTCCAGGATACACAGCACATTGTCGCTGTCCGCTCTGTAAAAGGGAAGTTGAAATAAGAGAAGTCTCGATCTAATCTGCACTCTCGTTAATCTGCTCTAGTTGCATTGCATCCTCTCATGTTATTTGCATGTTTCCCAATGTTGGGGGCCTGCCTTTCAGTGAGCAGAAATATCCCAATCTGGGATTTAATCAATGTGCCTATTGGGAAGATCGCTATATTGTTAGGCACACGGGTGGGAATGAAGTCCCCGGTAATGCAAGGCGGAAGCACTGGGTTACGAATTGTGTCAGAAAACATTTCACCGACATTTAAAATCAGAATGAACATTAATGGTAACTTGTTCCCAGGGATTGTTTTAAATAGCACAATGACAACCTTGCGAAATGTATATTTAATTTAAGCTGTTCATTAGACAGCAAAATACTCTGACCAAACAGACTCTTTGAGCAAAGCGACCTCGAAGCGGAGAGTCAAGATGGGGAAAGTGCTATACAGTAATTCACGCAGGCAAGGGAATATCATCAAAGGACGACGCGTGAGTGAACGAACCATAACTCTATTTTTAGTATAGTTGCAAGTTAAAAACCCAACTGCGGCACAGCTATTCATGTTGCGTGTTCTGTTTTGATTTGATATTTCATTTATGATCCTGTGACTCTTTCTGTGGACACGATATAATTGTTTCTGTTTATCGGTGCGGGAGCGCCCTCTGCTGATCTCTAACCGGAACTCCCAGTCTGGGGCTTTTGTGCGGGGTTCGCTGTATTTCTGCACCAGTGTGAACTCCATGGCACAGAAATACACGGCGCAGTCAGTCCTAAGAGCCCTGGCGATTTTTAAGGGAACAGTGTTGTTTCCTTTGTGCAACGCAGCCGAGAACCTATCTGACAAATCCGGAGACGTATCGGTATTGCCCGAGCTATATATCTTCATCAAATATCTCAGAGCTTGCCCGGGATAGTGGATCATAGAAATCATAGAAACCTTACAGTACAGAAAGAGGCCATTCGGCCCATCGAGTCTGCGCCGACCACAATCCCACCCAGGCCCTACCCCCATATCCCTACATATTTTACCCACTAATCCCTCTAATCTACACATCCCAGGACACTAAAGGCAATTTTAGCATGGCCAATCAACCTAACCCGCACATCTTTGGACTGTGGGAGGAAACCGGAGGAAACTCACGCAGACACGAGGAGAATGTGCAAACTCCACACAGACAGTGACCCAAGCCGGGAATCGAACCCAGGTCCCTGGAGCTGTGAAGCAGCAGTGCTAACCACTGTGCTACCGTGCCCCCCCACTATTCTGGATGCACCATAACACAGTTTGAAAAGCAGCTGTCGAGTATTTACAGTCCAACAATATGCTCTGTCCTTCCAGAACGCTTCATTTAGATCGATCTTGAAATCCTGAATCTTCAACATTTATCCCTGTAACAAAACACAGAAGATATTAAATATCTCAGAGCGAAGAGAGCCCATGGAACAGGCATTGATCATTCAAACATTGGCTTAATGCTGAAAAATTTCAGTCACATCAACACTTCAATGAAGTTAATGTGAAAATCCCCTCGTCGCCATACTCAGGCGCCTGTTCGGGTACACTGAGGGAAAAGTTAGCATGGCCAATGCACCTAACCAGCACATCTTTCGGACTGCGGGAGGAAACCGGAGCACCCGGAGGAAACTCACGCAGACACGGGGAGAATCTTCAGACTCCACACAGACGGTGACTGAACCCAGGTCCCCAGCGCTGTAATGCAGCACGGCTAACCACTGTGCCACGATGTCGGATTATTCTTGCAGTACTTTTACTATTGCAATGTAATTTGATGCAGTTGAACGTATGCATGAGAGATAATCCCAACTTTATTTCGTTGCTGGCGATTCGCTTTATTCAATTAATAGTGGTTATAAACGCCCATTTTAAACAAGAAGGAGCCATCAAGATTCCGATAAGATGCCTACTCTAAAATAACAACACAAGATGCAAACATGACCCTGGGTTCACATTCATTTCCTATATTCTTTAGTTATTTGCATTTAAATATTTCCATCGTAATGTTACACCTTAAGTTCTGGTTATTAACTTTATCAATTATTGCTGCGATAATATAATGAGTAATTGAGTGGACTCGTTGAAATGGGAGAGTGGGAGAAATCGGATTGTCTCAACCCTGAACTTTAGGGAAAAGGGGAGAAACAGAAGAACGTAGAGCAAGTGTGAAGACAGAGACGGTCAGAAGCAGGACAAAGGGAGATAGAGAAACCGAGGCGGAATGGCAGAACGAGATACATCGGTCCCAAACGAAAAGAGAACCGGAGAACCCGAGAAATACAGAGAGAAAGAGAAACTCAGAATCTATTAGTCCAGAGACTTGTGACACTAATAAATAAACGGAGATTTAAAACGAATGCAGGAACGTCCTTCCGTCTTCTGAGAATTCGGTGGTTTTCCAGAAAATAACAATTTACCTCGGATCGCCGCCAGATGGAGCTGCCTCACCGCATGTGCGTGTTTACTGCAGGGGCACGAGAAGGATCACAATGTGATAGTGATACTGGTTTCATTCTCAGGGTGTCAAGGGGCTCTCGGAAATCTCCCTGCTGGCGTCACGTTCTAAATTATGTTATTTATCTTTCGCTTTCTGGAATCCCTTCCTGATTGGATTTAGGCCATTGATTTTCAAGTTGTACCCGTTTGTTCCTGTCACTGTCTATCTCTGTTTCTCTTGTGATCTGTTCGTTTGTCTCTCTTTGAGTCACTCTCTGTATTATCTCTACATATCTGCAACTGTTCCCTTCACCGTATCATCATCTATTTCCCTTGCTGCCCCCGTCTCTCCCTCGTTTATCTCAATGTCCCACTTTTTATCACTCTGCCACTGCCTCATTTCTCTCATTCTCTTTCCTCTTGCTCATCTCTCTACATCTCCATCTGTTCTTCTCCACTCATCTCTCTCCTTCGATCACGGTCTCGGCCTTCGAATCACTCACTGTCTTTGCATTCGTTTATCTTCATTTCTTAGCTTGGATGTTTTTGTGTTGCTGAATTTGTTTCTCTCAAGGGATCTGCATCTAATCCGCTGTTGTACAATCAGTATATTGTTTTATTTAAAATCGCAACCCGACGAAGTCTACTGTTCAGAACGAAGCGTTCAGTGTGAACAGGTCACGCACATGACAATGAGATTAATGATCTTGAGAAGCCATCACAAACCTACATAAAAATAAATAAAATTCAACATGAACGATTTAAACCGATCAAATAAAAAACTGCTTCCACCTGAGAACTCTGGGCCTGTACTCGATGCTGTTTACAGTGATGTGGGGGATCTCTTTGAAGTTTACAGAATACGGAAAGGCCTGGATAGAGTAGACGTGAGGAAGATGTTTCCATTAGTAGGAGAGTCTTGGATCCGAGGCACTGCCTCAGAGTAAAGTGGGGACCCGTTTGAATCGAGATGTGGAGTAATTTCTTCAGGCAGAGGGTGGTGAATCTGTGGAATTGCTTGCCACAGAAGGCTAAGGAGGCCAGATCATTGAGTATATTTAAGACAGAGATCGATAGGTCCTTGATTGGTGAAGGGATCAAACGTTATGGGGAAAAGATGGGAGAATGGGGTTGAGAAACCCCACAGGGATGGCACTCTAGCACAATGGTTAGCACTGTTGCCTCACAGCGCCAGAGGCCCGGGTTCAATTCCAGCCTCGGGTCACTGCCTGTGCGGAGTCTGCACATTCTCCCCGTGTCTGCGTGGGTTTCCCCTGCGTGCTCCGGTTTCCTCCCACAGTCCAAAAGTATGTGGGTTAGGTTGATTGGCCATGGAGTTACGGAAACGGGGCCTGACTGGGACTGTGGTCGGTGAAGACTCTATGGGCGGAATGGCCTCCTCCTGCACTGTCGGGATTCTAAACATATCGGCCATGACTGAATGATGGAGCAGACACGATGGGCCGAATGGCCTAACTCTGCTCCTATATCTTATGGTCTTGTCAGCAAAGCTGATTCTTCCCTCACACCACACATTGTGCTCACTCAAGTGACTGACTCCAGTCTCAGATATTTAATACAGTTGGTCAAAGAGCTTCAGCCAATCACTGAAACTCATTTAAATCTTATCTCAATCTATGACGGGTAGATTGCCGATTGTTTGATTGGACGGGACATTGAAATCAGAAAGTGACGTTAAAAATAGATTCTGTTCCGGCAATGCTTGGATTTTTAAAGGTAACCATAGCCCCGGGCTCTGCTGCCGCCATGGAGTTCCTCACCGTCTGCATTGTGTTCGGGCTGTTTCTTGTCGGTAAGGATGACTGCAATCTGGTTAAATGTTATCTCGATCTGAAACTTTAACTCTGCTTCTCTCCAGTGATGCTTCCTGACGCTGCTGAGTAATTCAGCCTTTATTTGTCTTTATTTCATAACTCCAGTTATGTAGACTGGACTGTAAAGTGTTAATATTATTTCAGCAGCACGTCCAACACATAGTTTATTTTTCTTCTCGAATACATGTTACAGATCCGAGTGATGGAGATTCTGTTTCTCAGCCGCAGTCTTTAGAGAGGAGAGAAGGTGAAACGGTGACTCTCCGATGTACCTACAGCACTACAGCGAGCGACTATGTCCTATATTGGTACAGACAGCAGCCACAGAAGAATTTGCAGTTCATTATATGGAAAAGGTCCTGGATTACACAAGAAGACAGAGGGGAAGGTTTTGGACCCAATTTCTCTGCTGATCTCCAGACCTTGGCTAAATTAACCACTTTAACCATCTCGAGCCTACAGCTGACTGGCGCTGGCCGCTATTACTGCGCTTTCAGACTCACAGTGACAGAAAGCAGTATCACTCCCGTACAAAAACTGCTTTCCAGCTATCATTGGGTGCTCCAGTCTGTTGAGGTTTGTGTAGAGAATCGCGGAAGGTTACAGCCAGATTGAGCAGCGGCGCTGTCAGCCGCTCCAACACACATCCAGAGGAAACCTCATTAACCTCGGATCAAACTGTCACCCAGCTGAATCCAGGATCGGCTGAGACAACACACACCAGAATCCCATCAGACTGGAAGGTTGATCGGCGAGAGTGAGAGAGAGAGAGTACCTAACAGTTAAAGAGTTTATGTTTCATTTCCAGTGGTTATTTGCTTCAATTCAGGCTTGGCTGGGAAGATCAGCTTCACCAAGTAAAGGGTGCTCAGACTTAAAAAGGCTTCAGAGCTGCCCGACACCACCTCATGGACTGCGAGATTTAACCAGGGAACGGGACGATAGAAAAGGGGGCGGGGTGGTAGGGGATATCTCCGGCTGACAAAGGGAGTAATGAAGTTGATGTTGAGGGAGCTAACAAAAGAGAGAACAGATGGGAAGAAATATACGCCTAAAAACACTTCAATCAAAGAATAGAGAAATAAACATTTAATCAAAACAATGCAGCAGTAAAATGAATGTGGCTGCAAGGTAGATCTGAGCAATATGCAAGTGTAAATTGGTGATAACTTGAAAGGTATGTTTTCCTATCCCTGTACATACTTCCTGTGAAAAACCTGAGCAATGTGCCTTTGCAGCTGAGTGTGGCCCAGTTTGTGCATCAGCTCAGTGGCTGCCTGGAGTCAGTGATTTGGAGTCGGAGACTGTTGGCCATGGAGCTATTTTAGGCATCCTTCAGCGGATCAGCCCTGTCACTGCCTGATCTCTCTGTTTAATATCGAAGAAATTTCCAAGACGAGGTGGCAGAATGAAGCCTCAGCAGAGCATCAGATCAGTGCTTGCTAACCCACCATGTTTAATGATTTGATCAACGGTGCTATGCAGACAAGTAAGTCCTTAGTCCCTAACCTGTTCACTTCCTATATCATCCAATGCACCTGTACACTTTGAGAGAGCTATAAAAGTCATTGACATAGGCAAGGCTGAGATTGAGAGGAATGATACAGAGACAATCCAACTGAAGTACAAAGATGAATGCGGGCCTGAGAGCAGTGAATGATACAGAGACATTCCCTTTAGGTTTTATAGTAACCAATCATTTCTGTCGTGTATTGGTCATCACGCTCCCCTTACACGCGAAAAGTCATTGGTTTGCAACCGATTGGAAACATAGAACTGCGATGTTTGCAGGATTTAAGTTTGTTTCTGAACATTATCAGAATCTCGATATTACAGCCATATTATATTTGCTGTGACCTCGGCCCCAAATGCTTTCAGCAAATTCAGAAATGCTGCATTTTAAGACGTCATGAGGAATGAAATGTTCCTATTTTGATAAGATGCACATGTTGGCAATTCGTCCAGTGTACAACAGAATTCAATGGATTTATAGGTGCAGACTAACATGTCTGCACCTATAAACCTATAATCACCATCTGAAACATATCTAATAGAATTGTGTGCTAATAAAACGGACACAAGTGATACTGTAACTGAACTAGAGGAAATGGCAACATTGCACAGAACAATCTTTTAACATGATCATAATAGAGAAGTAGAAAAAAACACTCAGGCAGATGACGAAATCAAGACTCAGTGCGATCTGCTGGACTTCCCGATAGATGAACAGGATTTAGGCGCCAGAATGTTTCACACCCAGAATAAAAGGGGATCAAGTATAACTAATAGATCATTCTTAAACTTCTTCCCTTTTAAGATATTTGACTTTGTTTCATAGCTGCCTGCGCTCAATCTGACTGGGATCCGTATCACCCAGTGACTCGATTTCTTTTCACACACAAAAACAGAAAATGCTGGAAAACCTCAGCAGGTCTGACAGCGTCTGTGGGGAGAGAATAGAGCCAACGTTTCGAGTCTAATAGATGACGCTTCGTCAGATAACGTTTGTTAACTAAGGCAAAATGCAGAAACTCCTTCTTCAAATTTGGATTGGACAATGACTTCACACGGAGAAAAATCAGCTTCATGGAATGAAAGGAGGAAATACGTTCTGACGAAGGGTCATCTGGACTCAAAACTTTGGCTCCATTCTCTCCCTACAGATGCTGGCAGTCCTGCTGGGATTTTGCGGCATTTGTTGTTTTTGTTTCAGATTCCAGCATCCGCAGTGTTTTGCTTTAAACTCGATTTCTTTTGTTGGTCAGTCATGTTTGCAATTCAATATTGTGTATTTCAGAAAAGTTCAATTCACAATGATGACATTTATATTAATAAATGTACGGATATTAAATATTGACAGAATATGCGCAGTTTAGCTGGATTGGCCATGATAAACTGCCCCTTAGGTTAGATAGATCATCCAGAGGAAAGCTGTTGTGTTACGGGGATAGGATATCAGAGGGTCGGTGCATACTCGTTGGGTCGAATGGCATTTTCTGCACGATAGGGATTCTATGATTCTATGAAACATACACTGAGTAGAATTGGTTGATACTATTGGGAGGAAGGTGAGAATGATGCATTAATGATTGAGCATAAATCATTGCTCTCTTAGACATTTGCCAGATGAAAGATTTTAAATTTTGAAGTTCAAGATAAATTGAGACATCCGGTCGGATGTAACGTTTGTCTTCTTGTATTCAGTGACATGGGCTGTCAGTCTCACCATTAGAACCTGCAACAACATAGTGGAGTTGAACATTGCAGACAGCCTGATTGCATGGGCTCAGCGATCAGCTGCTGCAGTATAGTGGTTATCATGTTCGCCTAACACGCGAAAAGCCCCTAGTTCTAAAACCAGGAAGAAAAATCAATTGTTTCTCGCTCAGTTTGAGGGACGTTTGAAGAATTTAAATTTCTTGCCCAATCTTAATAGCTCTCAGGGCTATTTATTTTCACTGACATGGCCTCAAAATTCATTCATTAAAATTAGAAGTGCTGAATATTCATGGCACAATGAGAAGAAAATGTGAGGTAATGCATTTTGGAAGGTCGAATACAAATAGGAAATATACAGTAAATGGCAGAACCCTTAAGAGTATTGATAGTCAGAGAGGTCTGGGTGTACAGGTACACACGTCACTGAAAGTGGCAACGCAGGTGGAGAAGGTAGTCAAGAAGGCATACGGCATGCTTGCCTGCATCTGCCGGGGCTTTGAGTTTAAATATTCTCAATTAAGTATTGCAGCTTTATAGAACTTTAGTTAGGCCGCACTTGGAATATAATGTTCAATCCTGGTCGCCACATTGCTGGAAGGATGTGTAGGCTTTAGAGAGGGTACAGAAAAGATTTACCAGGATGTTGCCTGGTATGGAGCGCATTAGCTGTGAGGAGGGGTTGGAGAAACTTGGTTTTTTCTCACTGGAATGACAGAGGTTGATGAGTGACCCGATAGAAGTCTACAAGTTTATGAGGGGCATGGAAAGAGTGGATACTCAGAAGCTATTTCCCAGGGTGGAAGAGTCAATTACTAGGGGGCATAGGTTTATGCTGTGGGGGGAAAGGTTTAAAGGAGATGTCCGAGGCAATTTTTTTTCACAGAGGGTGGTGGGTGCCTGGAACTCGCTGCTCGGGGAGGCAGTGGAAGCAAATACGATAGCGACTTTTAAGGGGCGTCTTGACAAATACATGATTAGGATGGGAACAGACGGTAATGGCACCTGGAAGCATAGGGGGCTTTAGTTCTTTCGGGCAGTGTGGTCGGTGCAAGCTTGGAGGGCGGAAGGGCCTGTTTCTGTGCTGTAATTTTCTTTGTTCTTTGTAAAATGATGTTCCTATTTTCACATCGTGCATATATAGTAATTCCTTCTTTCAACAATAATGATTTTATAGACGGAGGTAACAAAGTTAATTTCAATCTAAAACATGTAGAACAGTAGCGTGTGCTCAAAGAGAGAGACACAATTGATGTTGTAACTGAACGAGAGGAAATGACAGGGGATCCACCTTTTCAAAAAAGATGCCTTCATAATGGAGAAATGGGGAAAAATATTCAAGACGAGGAATTCGAGATGAAGTGCGGATCTGCCGCTGCCCCTCTTTTCTGATACATTCCTTTGACCCCTGATCAAATTTGCAACGCATCAAACATTCTAGCACATTGATACTCACGGCCCAGCAATTGGTATCATTCAAACCGGACCGAATATGAAGTGGAACACGGCAAAAACTGGAAACCTGAAATAAAAACAGAAAATGCTGCGTTATTTCAGTAGGCCTGGCAGCATCTATGGTGAGGGAAACAGCGTGAATGTTTCAAGTTCTGGGGGGTAACGGTCGACGCGGACACGATGGCCGATGGGCCGAACGGCCTCTCAGTACTGTAAAACTCTGTGTCTCTCTGAATCGTTTTCGGAGCTGGCCAGCAAAAACTAACTCCGCCACCTGCGCCACAAACAAATCAAAACACCTATTTTCGACAAAACGAAGCAAAGGGGTTGCCTACGATTTGAATGGGGGAACCTCTCGCGTGCCCACCAGTTGAAACATCCGAAGCGGGAAGAATATTCCTGGAGCTACGACCCGACACATGAACATTGTTGACCGGAATATAACACATTTGTTTCAATTCAAAGAAGCCCAACCATCTCTGGTAAAAGCTGAAATTGTTGAAAAGGCTCAGCACACAATATTTGCGGGCTGAATGATCATAGAACCATAGAACCATAGAAAATTACAGCTCAGAAACAGGCCTTTTGGCCCTTCTTGTCTGTGCCGAACCACTGACCTGCACTTGGACCATATCCCTCCACACCCTCTCATCCATGAATCCGTCCAAGTTTTCCTTAAATGTTAAAAGTTTCCCACTTTATCCGGCAGCTCATTCCACACTCCCACCACTCTCTGCGTGAAGAAGCCCCCCCCTAATATTCCCTTTAAACTTTTCTCCTTTCACCCTTAACCCATGGCCTCTGGGTTTTTTTCTCCCCTCGCCTCAGCGGAAAAAGCCTGCTTGCATTCACTCTATCTATACCCATCAAAATCTTATACACCTCTATCAAATCTCCCCTCAATCTTCTACGCTCCAGGGAATAAAGTCCCAACCTATTCAATCTCTCTCTGTAACTCAGCTTCTCAAGTCCCAGCAACATCCTTGTGAACCTTCTCTGCACTCTTTCAACCTTATTTACATCCTTCCTGTAACTAGGTGACCAAAACTGTACACAATACTCCACATTCGGCCTCACCAATGCCTTATATAACCTTACCATAACACTCCAACTTTTATACTCGATACTCCGATTTATAAAGACGAATGTACCAAAGGCACTCTTTACGAACCTATCCACATCTGACGTCACTTTTAGGGAATTCTGTACATGTATTCCGAGATCCCTCCGTTTAACTGCACTCTTCAGAGTCCTACCATTTACCCTGTACGTTCTACTTTGGTTTGTCCTTCCAAAGTGCAATATCTCACACTTGTCTGCGTTAAATTTCATTTGCCATTTTTCAGCCCATTTTTCTAGTTGGTCCAAATCCCTCTGCAAGCTTTGAAAACCTTCCTCACTGTCCACTACACCTCCAATCTTTGTATCATCAGCAAACTTGCTGATCCAATTTACCACATTATCATCCAGATCATTGATATAGATGACAAACAACAATGGACCCAACACTGATCCCTGCGGCACACCACTAGTAACAGGCCTCCACTCAGAGAAGCAATCGTCCACAACCACTCTCTGGCTTCTTCCATTGAGCCAGTGTCTAATCCAATTTACTACCTCCCCATGTATACCTAGCGACTCAACCTTCCTAACTAACCTCCCATGAGGGACCTTGTCACAGGAAACTATCCGTCCAATGTTGCTTACTGGACTGTTTGGAACTGGGTACTTTTATGTATTAAGTACACATATTAGCCATCACACTACACAAAGAATGCCGAGCGCCAAACTGAACGAACGAGTATGTCAACCTTTGTAACGTCATTGCACATCAGAACCATCTAAGAGAGGAACAGGAAAGCCTACACAGGGAAACGGAGAAACCTAGTCTCCGTGCGGGTCTGGTGAATCCCCTCTTTTCTTATTCAATTCGGAATCAAGAGATTGGAAGGGGATTTAGCGCCTGAATATGAAAGATGCCATGAGAAAGAAGAGCAGGGGGTTCCTCCCGCTATCCGCAGCAACGGGCTTAAATCTTAAATGCCTCTGAAACGGCGTGGTTCAGTTCAAGCGTAGTTTGGGATGGGCATCTTCGGTGATGAAGATAGTTTGGGGAAGTTGGGAATGTTTCCCTTTACGGAAAGGTGCAGAGGTAATCTGATAGAGGTATTCAAATTCATAAGGGTCGATAGAGCGGAACTGTTCTGTTTGCCGGAAATCTTTTGTATCAGAGAGCCAAGACACCTCATTGGCAAAAGAAGCGTGGAGACATAACGAAAACCTTTTTTTACTCAGAGTGATTCAGATCTGTAATATTCTATTTGAGAATGTGGTGGAGGCAGGTTCAATTCATCCTCGATTACTACCTGAAAAGTAACAAGAATGCTTGACTGTGGGTATGGAGTGTGTTGGATTAATTGCTCCTTTCGCGGGCCAGCACATACACGACAGTTCAAACGGTCTTCTTCTACATTATTCTATTCTTTGTTGACAGGGAGGCAATGGCATAGTGGTATTATCACTGGGCTGGTTATTCTAAGATAATTCCCTTATAATGTTGTCGTCCATCAGTTTGAATCCCACAGAAGATCGTGAGATTCAAACATGCAATTAAAATTTGGAATTTAAAGTGAGTTGCTGTAATGTTGGCCTATTGTCCTGAAGAAAACATCCTAGCTGATGCCCTGTATTGATGGAGAACTTCCATCTATTTCAAGTGTGTCTCCAGGCGCACAAAAATACCATCTGAAATGGCCTAGAAAGCTAATGAATTCATCGTAGATCCCATGAAGCAGCAAATCAAATTGACATTTTCGCAACACCTGCAACAGCAAACTGTGTCCATGAGATGGCAGTGAAACTGATTGCTGACGTTAGATGAAACAGAGATTGTCTCAATTATTACTGCAATGGACTCGGTGTCTGCTCACCTTTAATTAGACACAGTCTCTATTTATATGACACGAAATCATATTTCTGATTATATGACAGCAGTTCTCAGTCGTTTCTGTACTCGGCAAAATCGTTATTATACTTCAGCAACCCTCAATTGATGTGCGGCAGCATAGAATTAAATCTTAACTAATATCATAAAACTCCATGTCTAACTTGTTACCTGACTAGACCCTGTTTCTTGTGACGCTGCACCAGAGCATGTTACTGTTTGCATTACACGAGGCTCTGTCTCAGTTGTTGCATTGCTGGAACCTGCCACATATACACTAAACTAGATCCCATCTCAATCATCGCTGCACCAGTCCATCTCCCTGTTTATAACAAAACACATCCTGTCTGTGTTATTATTGTGTTATGTTATGTTTATTTTATTGCTGCACCTGTCCCTGTCACAGCTGATATTAATCTAAGGCCTTGGTCTACAATTACTGCGCCAGGCTTTGTCTCAGTTTCTATGATAGAATGTCTGGAATCGGATAAAATTACACCAGGCCCTGTGTCAGTTTAATTACGCTGGATCTCCTCTCCATTATTATTACGTTAGACCAGACCCCTCTTCACTTTCTAAAAATAGTGTCTCAATTATTACTGTACTCATCATTGCCTCACTTGTCATTCCACTGGGCGACATCTCAATTCATATCACATTATATCATGTCTCTGTTTATGTTCCGGTCGTGCCTATTTTAGTCTACGTTACACTCGAATCTGACTCAGTTTATATTACTGTAGAAACTGCCTTTATATATATTAGAATAGATCTTGCCTTTTCACATCTGCTTGCAACATCTCTCTATTTCTGTTACAGAAGACCATGCTCGTTATTAATACCCTAGATCCACTCTCAGTAAGTACTAAACTGGACCCTGTCCCTGCACATATTAGCATCGTTGCTGCACAATAATTGGTGCACTCGGCCTTGTCTCTGTATGACTGCAGAAAAGCCAGTCCCAGTATATATTAAAATGGATCATGTCTATCAAATATCGCATCAGTTCTTGTCTTAAATATTTGACTGTTTATTTATTTTAAATGTTCTAATTTCTTAGAACCCTCTATGGAGAAAATTCACTTTTCTTTTTACATTTTCCTTTCAGTTGTCCCAATGATAAACTTCATTCATCTCTGGCTTCCGTGAATGTATGAAACTCCTAAACAGCTCATGTATTTGAATTGAAGATTATGTGATGCTTTAATTATTAGCTGGTAATAGTTCTGTTATGTATTCTTGTTTATTAAGTGCCGGATAAAGTCAGAGGTCAGTTGGAAAATGGATTAAAACACATCACGAATGATAAGCATATTACTGGAAAATGATAATCTCTGCATCTCACACAAGTCCCTGCTATAAACCTCGAAGGTGTGCTGATTTGTGCAAATTATGGCAAACGTTAGCCTGTCCCTATACCTGACAGGAGATGAACACACCTGTAATTCTCAGACTTCATAATCCAAGTAATGTAACGGATTGAAACTGCTGTTCTTCAGAGAATGTTCAATATTTCTCTTTCTGTAGTTTTTAGCCGCTATCTTCACCAATTCCATGGTAATCGCCCTATTTTTGTTTGACTGGACTTTCTGCAAGTTGTATGATCTAGAAAATCTAATGTAATATGAGTCAGAGCCAGGTGTATCATAAGGAGAGACCAGACATTATGTATTAAATAGGGATATTGGTTGATGAACATGGACTGTTCAAGAAGGCAGCTTATCAACACTTTCTCAAGGGCAATTAGGGACCTAAGCACACCATCCCACCAATGGTTAAAAATACAGCAGTCATGACAGGGACAGAATCTGGTCAAATATAGGCGGATGCGCTGATGATACAAAGAAAACATTAATCGGCTGTGAGAATAATATGAATCAAAATATGGACCAGATAGGAATGAGAGGGACAGGACCTGAAATAACATTAGAATAAACAGTTAGTTGTTTGATCACTTTGTACAATATTAACTGGGAGGTGTCAAATGTAACAATATTAGAGAACGTTTTTTTAAAATTCCGAACTGAATGAGTAATGGTTTCCAAGAATTACCATGGAGAATTAAAGCATTGAAATGTGGATGACGGGCGCTATTATAGCAACGATTACAATCAATCTTAATGTATAACACGCAATAAAATTGAGTTTAAGAAATGCAGTGCTTGGTGTAATTTTAACAGAAACAATGTGCAGTATTTTACTGAACACATAACTGGGTCGATTCTGATGATGACACAGTCAGTTTCTGCTGCACACTGTCAAAGGTCTGTTTGAAATAATCGTGAGTGAGAGACAGCGCCTATTGATATGCTAACAAATGCTTTGTTTAATTCTTAATAACAGAGCCAAGTGCCATTGCAATATGGTCAGGAAAGAGTTAGTGCAATCATACTGACAGGGTCTAGTGTCAGGACAGCTACAACACAAACTTCTGGAAATACTCTGCGTCTCAGACAGGATCTGAGGAGAGAAACAGTGAACGTTTTAAACTAAATGTTGACGATGAATCAGTCTCCAAAACCCATAATGTAAGGGTGCAAAGGATAAGAATATGTGAAAAACAAACGTATTTTCCTTCTGCTGTGTGACGTGTTGAGTCTTTCTCAGCACATTACATTTAGGTTTCAGATTTTCAGCGTCTGTGGCAGGTTACATTTGTAATTGTGCAATAGGAACTGGGAACAGACCAGATCGACACTGGCTAACTGCAGTCACACAGACTCCTCGGAATGATTTGGGTTCAAGTCTGAGTTCAGAGTATTGACCACATAATAAAGGCCAATGTTCACGATGATATTTCATATTCAATTTCTTTCTGTTTCTTTTATCTGTTATTTTCTTCGACTCAGAATGGGTGAGAGAGCTGAAGAAGAGAGAAACTCTCGACATTTCTCCTTCCAACGATGGACGCCTTCCTGTGATCTTATCACTCTTTTGACGTTTGGTACAGAAATGATGCTTGGACAATGATATAAACGAACCATCCAGATAGTCCTATTCTCGACAAGACATCAAATTTAAACATCATCAAGTGTTTATCTAATTCAATTTAGAAAGTTACTGTCAAATCTGATTCCCTCACCCTTTCAGGCTGCTCATTCCAGTTCATGTCAACTCGTTGTGTAAAAGTAAACAATTATTCTTCTAACGTCATCTGTCTAATAACCTGTGCACACTGGTTAGCGACACTCCTGCCACTCACACCTTAATGATTTTGAAAACTTTAATTATATAGACTGACAGGGAGATGAAGAGAGATACCAGGAGAGATAGGAAAATTAAAATGAGAAATAGAGACAGGGTGCTGGCAGTTAAAAGCTGAGAACCATAAAAGAGAATGTAACAGAGAGAGAGAAATGATAGAAAAATGTGTAAATTAGCAAGATCTCATTTCTCGCCTCAGAGAACGAAGGGAGCTCAGTGACTGATCCACTGACCATGCAGTTATGTCCTGGAATGGAAGCTCTAAACAGATCACAACAGGCTAATCTGTAAATGTCACCCCAATGTGACCTATGTGACACTGCCGTGACTGAAGACAGATATAGGCCGCCTTGACAGATGTTCTCACCAGATTGTGGTCCATGGATTTATTTTTTTCTCAGAAGTGAGATATACGGTTTGCAACAGAGGAACAGGAAGATGTGTCACCTGGGAACGAAAGAGCCGGGGTCAGTTTGATGTTATCGCCGTGAACAGACTTCCTGCCTGTGAGGGTGAACTCACTCTGACAGCATCGAGAACAACCGCACAGAATGCTGCCGGTCTCAGCATTACATTCACCTCCATTCCCATTTCAATGTGTAAAAGAAATGAAAATAGTTTGGTTTTTAGCACAGTAATTGAAGGAGAGATGGACTGACGATTATGAGTGGGAGAAAAATCGGAAAATTAAAGGAATGGTTTTTCCCACAGAGTGCTCTTCTGAAATACAAAAATTTGAGTGTGAGATGTTTATTGTGAGAAATGTTTCTTCATATGAGGGGGTAGCGAACCTGTGGAATGCTCCAGAGCAGAATGGTGTGGATGCAATAGAACAAAGCACAATACAGGACAGGAACAGGCCCTTCACCCCACTAAGTTTGTGCCGACACAAATGCCTCCCTAATCAAATATTTTGTTGCCTCTAGATGGTCCATATCCCTCTATTCCCCGCTTATTCATGTATCTCTGTGGGTACCTCTTCAACTTTTGTTCTAGATTCTGATTCCACCGCCTCCTCCTACAGACAGTTCCAAGCATTCACCATCCTCCACGTGAAAAATTTGCCCCTTTCATTTTTTTTAAACTTACCCCCTCTCACTCTCATCTTATGACTCTGACGATCCATTCTATCCAAGCCTTTCATAATCTTGTAAACATCTATCAGTTACGCACCCACCCCCACCCCACTCCCTCCTCCTCCCATCCTTCGGCGCTCCAATGAAAACAATCCAACTTTGTTCAACTTTTCTTCATAGATCATATCCTCCAAACCAAGCATTGTCGTTGTCTCTTAACTACCGAAGAAACCATTCTATTCTTTCAAATTTGCTGCAGAAATTCAAACAAGAATAAAACCGATGACAGGGCAGGTTTTCAGTAGCTGGTTCACAGCCACCTTCTCAGGGTGGGCAATTAATGGTGAATTTTTCAGTGATGCTGACATCCCGAGAATAAATAAAACAGAGCAAAATACTGCAGATTCTTGAAATCTGAAACAAAAACAACAAAATGGATACTGAGCAGGTCAGTGGGGATCAGCTGAGAGAGAAACAGATTCGCATTTCAGGTCGATGATAGAATGCAAAATCTCACTGATGTAATTCTAAAGAGCAGAACTCGACGCACCGAGGGGAATCCTGAAGAAAATGACTGGGTTGTTGGGTCTTGCAGTGGCCCAGATTCCTAAAGAGACGTGTAGAATTTTGAACTCCAGAATTCTTGCTCTCCTGCAATCCATCCCTCAGGATAAAGCCTGTAGAAAGGACACTGTCAGACCATCAATGAACGGTTTTACTTGGTGAAATCGGAGCATGATGCTCAAAAACCAGAAGACAAAATCAACTGAGGGCAGATGGAGGAAGGGATTTCATAGGTTGAGAATTAACTTTATTTGTCATATAAAATAGCCATGTGGAAACCTTGTCAACAATTAATAGAAGAAATCCCTTACAATCAATTTGTATTGCCACTTTAAACTTTATGCAAATTGCATTGCTTTATTTGGTAAATCAAACAGTCTGTTCTATCAATTATAATCTGTATGGATGTTATTAAAATGAATCTCAGAATGAAAATATCCTCTGCCAATATATATTCTTCAATAAAAATCACAATTTATTTGGTCAGAGATGTGTGGGAGCTTGCTGTGCACAGATTACCTGCTGTATTTCCAACATCACGACTGTGACTAAATTCAGCAAAGGTACATCAGCGAGTTTTAAATGCTTTCGGGCGAAATGAGGTCGGGTAAAGCATTTTAAAAATGGAAGTTCTTTTCACATGTCATCATTTTAAGTGTTAATTTTTGATATGTTGAAACCTCTGAAATTAATGTGAATCAAGGTCACTCCTCTGGCTGATGCTTTAACTTGTGTAGTTCAAGTAGATTAAATCGCCAATCAAATTGACTTTCAATGGACCCACAAGCCTGTTCACAGATGCTTCATTTATTATCAGGACTTTTCGAACTGATTCTTAAGTTGAATGTATCTTTTATTTTTAATTAAATAGCATCTGGTCTAATTGGTGTTCAAGAAGCTTCGAATCATTTTGAACCACCTGTGAATATTCTTAAAATAAATCGCTATTGTGAGTTGAAGCTAATCAATAGGTGGCGGTTTATCTGGTTTTGCTACCATGAACATTTCACTGTAACCAGTGAGATGTTGATGTAAATAAATACAGAAATAGAAATCCCAGATTAGATTGTTGACTGAAAAAAGAACAAATATTTCGCCATTTGCACAGCACAGAAATAGAGATAAACATGCAAATCAATCAACGTATTCCTGTAGTTTTTATTTTTTGAGACATTTCTTCTTCGTCACTTATATGTAAAAAATAAGCTATGATCATATCTACGATCAGAATTAGGAAAAAGTCCCGCTAATTTCGAACTATAATCACACGACAAATATGTATGTCGAGATTTCCTGTGTTTTATCTGTTTCTCTGTGTCTTCCTCCTGTCTGGTTCTGTGCATTGTCTCTTCACACTGCGCCATTGTCTTCAGTCCAGAATGTGAAGTTAACTTTTAGCCGATGTATCACCTTAACCTTATTCATGCGCTTCTAAGTGAATGGATTCTGTTCAATCAATTGAATCCGTTGAGGAAGCTGTGCTTTAAAATGTGCGTTGATCATTTCCTGTATCTGACCCGGGCTGTGCCAGCCATTTCTATGTTTGAATGGACAGAACATAGGAAGTATAGCTGACTCTAAGCTGCACTGTACCTGTCCTGCGAGGGTTTGCTATTTACTGTGTAGAGGGAGATTGTCTCTGGATCTAAACTGTGCTGTAAATGATCTGGGTTTGTTTGACTGGACAGCGCAGAGGGAGATTTACGCTGTACCTCGCACCAATGTCAACCTGCGTTGGGAATCTCTGAAGGAAGAGTACAGAGGAAGTTATCCCGAGAGTCTTAAATTCATAGAGATATACAGCACGGAAGCCGACCCTTCAGCGCAATTCCTCCATGCCGATTAGGTTTCCTCAACTGAACACATCCCATTCGCGTGCATTTGGTCCATATCCCTCTAAACCTTTCTTATCCATGTACCTGCCCAAATGTATTTTATATTTTGTAACTGGACCCGACTTTACCATTTCCTCTGGCAGCTCATTCCATATACGCTCTGGTACACACTGAGACATGGACAATGCAACAGTTAGGTGGATCACATAATACAAAAATAACAGAGACAGTGCACAGACTGAATAGCCAAATACATAGACTGGCGCAGAATTGACAAAAGCAGGATCAAGTTTTTTAGAATCTCATGACCTATTAGAGCACTGACTGTAACCAAACCACATGTCATACAAGAAGGATGTTGTTACAGTTTCCTGCACTTCATAAATGTTCCAATGCATCAAGAATTCAGACACGGCCTCTTGCCATATGACCTGATACATGGTTTGGTGCAGTCATAACTATGAACTTAAATAGGGGCTTGGCCTCATAAAATAATCGATATAATCATAGAATCCCCACAGCGCAGAAGGAGGCCATTTAGCCAATCGAGCTTGCACCGACAACAGACCCAATCCCCGTAACATTCACCCTTTTAACAGCCCTGACACTAAGGGACAATTTAGCATGGCCAATCCACATGAAGCCACATTTTTGAACTGTGGGAGGAAACCCACGCAGACACGGTGAGAATGTGCAAACTCCACAGAGGCAGTGACCCGAGGCTAGAATTGAACCCGGGTCATTGGCGCTGTGAGGCAGCAGTACTGACCACTGAGGCACCGCACCGCCCCGGACATGAACAACTGATGTTGAGCCGAGTATAGAAACAATGGAACAGGGCCTGCTGTAATGTGACCAGAGACATGGCCTGGTGTAATATAAACAGAGTGTGTGTGGGAGGAGGGGGGTCGGTGTGTATAAGCAGAGATCTGATATATTTACGATTATTGAATGGGATTTTGGTGTCAGTGGTAAAATCCACATTTCTTGCCAATTCCTAATTTCACTTGGGAATGGTGGCGAGCCTTCTTCATTTTGTTCCATCCTGAGTAAATATACCCACATTGATGATCGGAAGGTAGTTCCAAAATGTTAATCCTATGAAAGTGAAATAAAAATGGTGTAGTTCCCAGTCAAGATGGTGTGTGGGTTTTAGTGGTAACTTGCAGGTAATTGTATTCACAGGCGTCTGCTGCCCTTCTCCTTTCAAGTGTTAGAGTTGCTGGGTTTGGAAAGTGCTATCGAAGGAATGAGTTGCTGCCATACCAATTGTCTATGATGAACACTGCTAGCATTGTGCATCTATTATGCGGGAGTGAACGTTTGAAGTGCTGGATGGGTTAACTCATCGAGCCAGCTGCTTTTTGCTGGGTGGTATTGAGCTTTTTGAGTGTTGCTTCAGGGGCAAGAATCAAGAAAGTAGAGAATATTCAATCACACTCCTGACCTTTGCCTTGTAGATGATGCAGTGTTTGGGAATTCAGAAGGTGAGTGACTCGCCACACAATTCCCAGCCTCGAACCTGCTCTTTAGCAATATTATTTACATTGCTGCCCAGTTGTTTTCCATCGGGAGTAATTCCAAGAATGATGATAGTGGGGGTTTGAGCGCTCGTAATGCCATCTAATGTCAAAGGGAGAACGTTGGCATCTCTCTTACCTGAGAGTATAATTGCCAGCCAGTTGTGTAGCGTGAATGTTGCTTTCCACTTCCCAGCCAAAGCCTGAAGGTTTCCTAAGTCTTTCCGCTTATGGAGACCGACTGCTTCAGCATCTGAGGAGTCGCAAATGTGCAATGTTTGTGGAATGATTAGTGAGCATTGCACGTCTGACCTTGCGATTAAGGCTGAACATTAGGCCGAGGATACTATACTGAGGAGTTCCTTCAGCAATGCCCTGCGACTGAGATGGTTGGTTTTCAAAAACAACAACCATCTTCCTCAGTGTTTGGTATGACTCCAACCAGTGGAATGTTTTCCTCCGGATCCCCATAAACTGCTGTTTTGCTCGAACGTTTTGATGTCATAATCGGTCAAGTGCTTTGATGATGTCAAGGGCAGGCATCCTCGCCTCACCTCATTAAATCAACGACTTTCACGATATTTGGACTAACTTTCTAGATTTAGAGATTTTAGAGGTTTATGGCATGGAAGCAGGCCCTTCGGCCCAACTTGTCCATGCCGCCTTTTTTTTAAACCCCTAGGCTAGTCCCAATTGCACGCATTTGGCCCATAGCCCTCTATACCCATCTTACCCACGTAACTGTCTAAATGCTTTTTAAAAGACAAAATTGCACCCGCCTCTACTATTACCTCTATCAGCTTGTTCCAGACACTCACCACCCTCTGTGTGAAAAACAAATGCCCCTCTGGACACCTTTGTATCTCTCCCCTCTCACTTTAACCCATGCCCTCTAGTTTTAGACACCCCCACATCTGGCAAAAAATAGTGACTATCTAGCTGATCTATGCCACTCATTATTTTATGGACGTCAATAAGATGACCCCTAAGCCTCGCACGCTCCAGAGAAAAAAGTCACAGTCTATCCAGCCTCTCTTTATAACACAAAGCATCAAGTCCTGGTAGCATCCCAGCAAATCTTTTCTGCACTGTTTCTAGTTTAATAATAGTCTTTCCAAAATAGGGTGACCAGAACTGCACACAGTGTTCCTAGTGTGGCCTTACTAATATCTTGTACAACTTCAACAAGCCGTCCCAACTACTGTATTCAATGTTCTGACCAATGAAACCGAGCATGCTGAATACCTTCACCACTCTGTCCACCTGTGACTCCACTTTCAAGGAGCTTTGATCTCTTTGTGCTGCAACTCTCCCCAACGCCCTACCATTAACTGAGTGAATCCTGCCCTGGTTCAATCTACGAAAATGCATCACCTCACATTTAGCTAAATTAAATTCCATCTGCCATTCGTCAAACCATTCGCCAAATTAATCAAGATCCTGTTGCAATTCTTCACTGTCCACTATGACACCAATCTTGGTGTCACTTGCAAACTTACTAACCATGCCTCCTGTAATGTCATGCTAATCATTAACACAAATGACAAATAACAGTGGACCCGGCGTTGATCCTTGAGGTACACCGCTGGTCATAGCCCTCCAGTTTGAAAAGCAAGCCTCTACAACCACTCTCCGGCTCCTGTCATCAAGCCAATTTTTTAATCCATTTAGCTACCTCACCCTGGATCCCGTGAGATTTATGCAACAACCTACCATGCGGCACTTTGTCAAAGGCCTTGCTAAAGTCCATGTAGACAACATCAACTCCATTGCCCTCGTTTACCTCCTTGGTACCCCTTCAGAAAAATTCAATCAAATTTGTGAGACATGATTTTCCACTCACAAAGGCATGCTGACTGCCCCTAATCAGTCGTTGCATCTCTAAGTGCGTGTAGATCCTGTCTCTCAAAATATCTTCCAACAACTTACACACCACAGATGTGAGGCTCACTGCCCTATAGTTCCCAGCCTTTTTCCTGCAGCCCTTTGTAAACAAAGGTACAACATTTGCCACTCTCCAATCTTCAGGCACCTCGCCTGTGACTATCTATAATTCAAATATCTCTGCTAGGGGACCCGGAATTTCCTCCCTAGTCTCCCATTATGCCCTGGGATACACTTCATCAGGTCCCGGGGATTTATCTATCTTGATGCGCTTTAAGACTTCCAGCACCTCCTTCTCTGTAATATGTATACACCTCAAAACATCACTATTTATTTCCCCAACTTCCCTTACATCCATGCTTCGTTTCAACTTAAATTATTTCTGGAACCAATATGCTCCTGGTGGGACCAAAACGGAGGATCATTGAGCAGATTGTTGCTGAGTGAAAACTAATTGATTGGATGATTCTTGACACTTTCCATCATGTTGATCGAGTGGGGGCTCATGCAGCGGTATTTGGCTGGGTTGGATTTGTTCTGCCTTTTGCGACAGGGCATGTCTGTCAATTTTTCACACTGTTGGCTATATAACAGTGTTGCAGCTGTAGTTGAACAGTTTGGCTGGGGGGCAGCTAGTTCCAGTGCACAAATCGTCATTATTGCAGAAATATTGTCAGTGCCTCTAATCTTTGCAGCATCCAGTGCATTCAGCATGGAGTTAGATCGCAGAACAGCTAGGATCTTATTGAATGGCGGAGAAGGCTCGAGGTGTTGATTGACCTACTCCTGTTTTTATGTTGCTATGTTATCATGTAATGTGAATTGAACTGCTTGGAGACTGGTATATGGGCGGCACTGTAGCACAGTGGTTAGCACTGCTGCTTCACAGCTCCAGGAACCTGGGTTCGATTCCCGGCTTGGGTCACTGTCTGTGTGGAGTTTGCACATTCTCCTCGTGTCTGCGTGGGTTTCCTCTGGGTGCTCCGGTTTCCTCCCACAGTCCAAAGATGTGCGGGTTAGGTTGGTTGGCCGCACTTAAAATTTGCCCCTTAGAGTCCTGAGATGCGTAGGTTAGAGGGATTAGCGGGTAAATATGTAGGGATATGGGGGTCGGGCCTGGGTGGGATTGTGGTCGGTGCAGACTCGATGGGCCGAATGGCCTCCTTCTGCATTGTAGGGTTTCTATGTAGGGTTTCTATGATATGTGATGCTAGGGACATAGCATCACATCTATGATATGTGATCCAAGATGGATCATCCTCTCAGCACTTCAGGCTGAAGATGGGAGCAAATGTTTCATCCTTGCTTTTTTGCATTAACTTCATGGGTTCCGCGTCATTAAAAATTGGGTTTTTATTTCAGGCTTCTGCTCTGGTTATTTGTTTAAATGTCCACCACCATTTAGGGCGGCATGTGGCGAAACTGAAAATTTCGATCCTGCTGTAAAAAAATCGGATCAGAGTGATTATTTGATGCAAACATTGACGTGTACTTTTGCAATATTAATTTAAATAGGGTGTCGTGTAATATAATCAGAGGCAGAGCCTATTTTAACATAAATACATATGGAGCACAATTCAAAATGAACAGACCCGGGGCCCAGTATTATATTTATTGAGGCTGTGCCTGCTTCATGTAATTCAAACCATCAAGCTTTCAATTCCATCTGCGTGCCAAACCCTGTAATTGCAGCTACTGTGAATATATGGCTGTCAGGTTTGATCTTTGATATTAATGTATTTAGAATGCATCTTCACGACACACGACAGTGCAGAGTCGCTGAGCAGAAACTGATAGCCAAGTTCCGCACACATGAGGATGGCCTAAACCGGGATGTTGGATTTATGTCACATTATCAGTAGCCCCCACAGCTTTCCCCCTGATCTTGCAGAATCTTACTAGCTGTTCTGTCTGGAGACAATACACATCTCTTTAACCTGTGTTTAATGTTCCCTCCACCCACATTATCTGTACCTTTAAGACCTGGCTGGCTGTAGGGATTTGCATTCTAATTAGTATTCTGTAACTTGATTTCTGTGTCTCTGTGCACTGTTGGAGAACAGATATCCACTCCATCTGATGAAGGGGCAGCGCTCCGAAAGCTTATCGTATTTGCCACCAAATAAACCTGTTGGAATTTAACCTGGTGTTGTGAGACTTCTTACGATACTGTTGAGGACAGTTTAAGGATTTTGATAGATTGTGTGAATGGGCAAAGTTTTGGCAAATAGATTTTAACAAAGACAAGTGTGAATTTAGCCATCTCGGATCAAAAAGGAAGATCAAGATATTTTCAGAAGGCACAAAGTTAAATATAGTGGATGTCCAACGAGATTTGGGGGTTGATAGCTGCTTAAAATGTCACGAGCAGCTGCCGAAAATAGTCCAGTTTGTCAACTGAATGCTGGCTTTCATGCCTAAAAGATCGGTAGTTTAGGGATACAGATGTTGCGCTGCAGATTTGCAAAAACCTCGATAGACCCCACTTGGAGTACTGTGAGCAGACATGGGCACCATATGGAAGGATGTTGTCGCTCTGGAGGGGGTTCAACGCAGGTTTTACAAGAATGGCAGCTGGATAACAGGGGTAACGCTATGAGGAGAGATGAGACAAATTAGGCCGTTATTCTCCCGCATTCAGAAGGTTAAGTGGATCTCTGATAGATGCCCACAAAATATTTACATTGAAGGACAAGGTGAATAAGGATAAAGTGTTTCCACCAGTTGAAGGCTCTAGAACAAAGGGTCGTGTTCTGAGAATTAGTGCCAAGCCGTTCAGGAGCGACTTTATGGAACTCTTCTATACGCAGAGTGGCAGAGATTTGGATTTCTCTTCCGCAAATGGCGCTGGATGCTGGTTCAATTGTTAGGTTTACATCTGAGATCGGCAATAATTTATAGAGCAGAGGTAGCAAGGATTATGGGTCTCGGGCAGGTACATGGAGTTAGGCCACAGATCAGGACGATATATTTCCAAGTCAGATCCATGAATGACTTGGAGGGGAATTTCTAGGTGGTGCCCCAGGGTCCTCTTCCGCTTGTGCCTCCAGATTGGAACTGTCGTGTGTTTGGAAAGTGCAACCAAAGGAGCCTTGGCAAGTTCTTGAAATGAATCTTACATATGGCACACAATGCTGCTATTGTTCGTCTCTGGGACAGGGCGTGTATGTTTGCAAATTCTGTGCCAGTCAAGCTGGCTGCTTTCTCCTGAATTGTGTAAAGCTTCTTGAATGTTGCCTCATGTGCACACATTCAAGCAAGTGGAGTGAACCCCATTACACTACTGACTTGAGCCTTATAGATGTCGAAGAGGCTTGGGGAGTCAGGGGGTGAGTTACTCACACCAGGATGATTTGATATTCCAGCGGAGCCTTTGCATTTCTTGTTCATTCAATGATTAGCCAATGGTAACGCCGAGGAAGGTTTTAGTGGGTATTTCAGCTATCACAATATGATTGAGTACCAAGGGGCGATGGGGAGATTTCTTCCTTTTGGAGATGGTCGTTGCCTGAGGCGAATATTACTAACAATTATCAATTCACAAAGATAGATAATTATATTCACAACGTACTATTAATTCAAAAAGATTAAAAAGCAATTTTCACTAATCATTATCAATTCACAAAGTTAAATAATTATTGTAAATTATCACCAATTCACAATTATATAAACAATTTCACCAATTATTTGCAGCATTTTATTTGATACAAAATATAATTTCAATTCATTTAGAGTTATAGAGTCATCGAGGTTTACAACATAGAAATAGGCCTTTCGCCACAACTTGCCCATGCGCTCAGATTTTACCACGAAGCCGGTCCCAATTGCTCGCATTTGGCCCCTATCCCTCTATACTCATCTTAAACATGCAAAAGTTTGATGCTTTTTGAAATATCAAATTGTACCCGCCTCTACTAATGCCCTAGCTGCTCGTTCCGGACAGTCACCAGAATTGCCCCTCTGGACACTTTTGTATTTCTCCCCTCTCACCTTAAACATATGCCCTCTAGTTTTAGACTCCCCTACCTTTGGGAAATGACGTTGACTACCTACCTTAGCCATGCCCCTCATTATTTTATAGACCTCTATATGATCACCCCTTAGCCTCAGACGCTCCAGGGGAAAAAGGGTGCTTGTGATCTAGTCTCTCGTTCTAATTCAACCATTAAGTCAATGTAGCATCCGAGTAAAAACATTTACTGCACTATTTCTGGTTTAATAATATCATTTCTATAATAGGCTGACCAGAACTGTACACTGTATTCCAAGTGTGGCCTTACTAATGTCTTGTACAACTTCAACAAGAGGTCCCAACTCCTGTATTTAATGTTCTGACCAATGACACCAAGCATTTTGCACGACCTTGTCTATTTGTGACTCCACTTTCAAGGAGCTATAAATCTGTACTCCTAGATCTATTTGTTCTATAATTCTCCCCAACGCCTGAACATTAACTGAGTAGGTCCGGCCCCGAATCGAGCTACCAAAATGCATCACCTCATATTTTTCTAAATGAAACTCCACCTGCCATTCATCGGCCCACTGGCCCAATTGATCAAGACCCGGTTGCAATCCGAGATAACCTTCTTTACTGTCCACTAAGCCACCATACTTGGTGTCAGCAACAAACCTACTAATCATGCCCCATAAATGCTCATCCAAACCATGAATATAAATAACAAATAACAGTGGACCATGCACCTTTTGATATAATTAATTGAGATTCAAACTTATTGGGACCACATTGGCCTTTCTGTGAATCAAATCTGTTCCAGAATTCAATGGGAAAATAAATTAATTCAGACCGAGGATAATGACCAGCTACCCAGCAGCCTCTGCACTTCATTGAAAAGTGATCACCTCATCATCACACAGAAACTCACGATATATAACTGGGGCGTGCGATCCGTTTTTTAAAGCGACTGTATAACTGAAACTGTCTCTACCTATGTGGAGTTTTGGAATCTTAAAATCCCGATTTTTTGTTACATTGTTTTGGAACGCAATTGAAAAATTGCATCTGTCCAGTAACTTTCGCTATGTTCCTGTTCCATATTATTAAGTTTTTAGCCTGTTACTTCCCCAATATGATTGATGATAAGCTGAGTGATTTGTTGCATATGAAAGGGCCACATGTTCCAAATATTACAATCCTCCCACCTCAACCTAATTATGTTCCCTCTTTCTATCTTGGATATGAAGATATGAAGACAATCAGCAGAGGAAATACATAAACATGAGTGCCGCAGGAATATCTCCAGACTCCTCTCAAAGAGGTTCAGCTCGTTTGTTCCCGTTAGCCCGGGGGTGAAATTCACCCAGAAAAGCTGGAAGGACTGAAGGTAATCGACTGACACAAATGAAATACAAAATCTGCATCAATTTCTGAAGTAGTCAAGCACAAATATGAGCGTCTAGAACAGCAAAATTCAAAAATCATCGATCGTTACATCCATCATTCCATTCACTGGTTCCTCAAACAAAATAATCAGGCATCCAAATATCATTCATTCCTGCATCAACACAACCATTTGTTTATTTTAGGAAAGATGATGGTGCAATATTAATGCAAGACGCCCAGGCTGATGCTATGGGGACACGAGTTAAATCTGACCGCGGCAGCTGGTTTAATTTGAATTCAATTAATACATTTGGAATACATAAGAATGGTGATCATGGAAACCTCTCTGATTCACCAATTAAGGAAATCTGCCATGCCACCTGTTCTCACCAGGATGTTTCTCCAGACTGACAGAAATGTGGCAGACTCGTCAATGCCTTCCGAAACGGCCTAGAAAACCAATCATTTCAAGGGAATTGGGGAGAGGAAACAAATGCTGGTGTTGCAAGACTTTCCACAGCCCATGGAAGATGAAAGGGAAAGAAAATACAAACATACATAATTATGTATGCAACATGTAATCTCCCTCTGAGTCAACTATCACAGTCTGCCTGTATTTATTTCTGTCTGTCCATCGCAATGTTCAGATCTGTTGGATAGCTCATCTTTGGTACCAGTATCGTGTCAGAGAAGCTGGATAACTTTCCTTTCTTGAGAGATGAGAATAATTCATATAGGTTGACAACGTCGGAAAATTTAATTGTCTGCAGTACCATTGCAGGCTATATTTGTTTATAAAGAGTCCTCATTGAAAATCCGAAGAGTTTGAAGTTGGCTTAAGTACTGAGTTAAAACATCTTTGATTTACTGAACAACACCCCAAGATGCTTCCTGTAAACAACTTTGGGCATTTGGCAGCAGGCTGGATTGCTGCCAAATACTGTGTGGAACAGATTAGCGTGAATCTGAATGGACAAAATAGGATTCAGCCATTTAAAAAATAAATGTTTCATTCTCATCTCAACCATCTAAACAAATGTTTTAAATAAATGTCATGTTCATCCTGTGATTAAACACTATCGGAAAATATAAATTGGCAAGATGATTTTTTATTTGTACAACTTCCAAGTAAATGTCATTCCAATAATTAAAGCCTGGATAAAAGCAAATTACTGCGGATGCTGGCATCTGAAACCAAAGGACAATGCTGGAAAACCTCAGTAGGTCTGGCAACATCTGTCAGGAGAGAAAGGAGCTGATGTTTCGAGTCCAGATGGCCCGTTGTCAAAGCAATTAAAGCCCTTTTGCAAACAACCTCATGAAAATGCGAGGGAGAAATGTTGATCGTCCCAAATCCCCAGCCTAATGAGATCAGTGTAGTGGCAAAAAAGGAATAGAAATAAAATTAAAACCATAAAACCGCCTTGAACAGCGGGGATTCCTGGGATATTCTCAGAGTTCTGCACATCATTTCAATGGCAGCGTCTCTTGTACCTGTTTAACACTGGGTACTGTTCTACAGTGCAATGTGATTTGAACATCGCTCTCATAGCTGCTCTCATCGCTCTCATAGCTGCCAATGAGTGGAGAAATGACAAGTTCAGAACGTGATTCAATGGAAGACAAAACACTTATTCGCGTGATATTGGGCAATATGCCACAAAGCGCTGATATCTTTTGTTCCGAATACCAGTGAATGTTAGACAGCCAGTGGCCAATTAAATGAGCTGCAATGATTTGGATGCTGAAGGAGAACTTTACGGATCGCCCTGTCCGTTCCGATTCATTAACATCTCTGTCAAAAGTTGATTTCAATTTTATGTTTCCCTGTCAACTCACTATATAATTATAAGTCAACTGGCTTTATTTCATCGCTAATTTCCACAGGGTTAAGTGGCTGTTCGAGAAATATAAGGAGAAAAATTATATAATAAAAGGAGTTTCTTCTTATATCCAATCCCAAATTGCAGCGATAGTCATCGGCACTGCAAATAGCATCACTTTCTTTCATCCGCACATCTAGTCACATGAATCTATAATAATTTATCTGATAAATTATGTTTTGTTTGTGTAATGTGTTAGAGACACGGAATTGTTGCAAATCAAAGAACAAAGAACAGTGCAGCAATAGAACAGGCCTTTCGGCCCTCCAACCCTGCGCTGATCGCGTTGTCCTATCTCGACCAGCCGCCTGTATCCCTCTATTCCCCGTATGTTCATATGTCTGATCCAGATAAGTATTCAATATTGCTAAAGTGTCTGCCTCAACCACATCACTTGGCAGTTCATTCCAGGCCCCCACCACTATCTGCGAAAGAAAACTTCCTCCGCACAGCTCCACTGAACCTTTCCCCCCTTAGCTTGAACTTGTGCCCCCTTGTTAATTGTCATTTCTGCCCTGGGAAAAAGCTTCCAACTGTTTCAACTGATGCATTTTCCCTGATAAGGTAATTTCATCTTGTTTATGTCAATTCATTTGTCAAATGCTTCAGAAATAAAGAGACTTAATTTCGAATGTTTTTTTTTTAACTAACAGATGCTCAAATGCAATTTCGCATTTAGGTTCAGCAGAGAGATTACAATGGATCTCACGTTACTGTCTCAGTGTTGGTCTGCAATGTTTCAGAGACTGTAATCATTTCACCAGGATTATTCCTCGGGGTTTTGATATAATAATCCCAGTTGCCAGACGGAGTCGTGTTGACTCAGCCAAAGGCAGCGACAGGGTGTCCCGGAAACTCCCTGAGACTGATTTAAATAATCGGCGGGTTCACTGTTGGCAGCAATTCGATGGCCTGAGTCTGACAGGTTATTGGGCAGGGTCTAGAGTGTCTTCTTCAGGACGGTTGTCCTGGATCATCCTCCAACACAAATCCCCCAGGGATTCCGAATTAATTTATTAATACGTTTTTAATATTTATTTATTGAATAGTCACAAGTCAGGCTTACAATAACACTGCAATGACACTACTGTGAAATTCCCCTTAATTAATTTTATCCGCCCAAAGACACTTCAAACAAAACCTTAGCTTTGGAAATTAAGAGCCTGAAGATCAAGGATTCCCAAGTTTACCCCATCTGTCCTACATTTGATTCCATTTCCACAGCGATGAAAATGACTTTTAGCCGAAAAAGACATCCACTTGTATCAAAGCTGCTCCAGAAAGTCAAACAATGAAAAAGCCCACCAGAGGACAGGTTTTCAAACAAAAAATAGTTCACGACTGCCTTGTTAGGATGGACAATCAATGCTGATTTTGTCAGTAATGCTCACATCCAGAGAATGAATTAAAACAGGACAAAGTACTGCAGATTACGGAAATCTACAAAAACAACAAGAAATATTGCTCAGCATGTTAGTGGGCATCAGCAGAGAGAGAGAGATTCACATTCCAGGTCGATGAAAGGATGTAAATTCACATTGATATAATTCTTATGAGTACGACAGGCCTTCCGAGTATCCTGGACAAATGTCCATTCCTCAACTAAAATCGCAAATGCACTGGTGATTTATCATATTTCGGTGTATGGGAGCTTGCTGTGCACAAATAGCCTGCTGGATTTCTAACATTTCAACAGTGACTAAATTCAGTAGAGATTCATCAGTGAGTTATAAATGCTTTGGAACGACATAAGGTCAGGTAAAGCGTTTTAAAAATGCAAGTTATTTCCAAATGTTCACATTATAAAACGCAACTTTCGATATGTTGAAAGCTCCAAGAATTAATGCAATTGCAGCTACCTCTCTGCCTGATCATAGTATCATAGAATCCCTACAGCGCAGAAGGAGGCCATTCGTCCCATTGAGTCTACACTGGCTCACCATCATAGCATCCTACCAAGCCCACCCTCTACTCTATTCCCACATATACACCCGCTATTCCCCCCATCCTACACATCCTTGGACACTTAGGGGCAATTTAGCATGGCCAATCCAACTAACCTGAACATCTTTGGGCAGTAGGCAAAAACTGGAGCACCCGGGTTAAACTCACATGGACTTGGGGAGAATATGCACAGTCACCCAAGGCTGGAATCGAACCCGCTTCCCGTCGCCATGACGCAGAAAATATAACTGTACCTCTGTAATGATACTCATTCTGGGTTTCCTATCCTTCTCTCGATGTGAGTGCGATACTGCACACATGCTTTAACTTGCTCAGTTTATCTAGATTATCGTCAATCAGATTGATACATTGTGGAATACCAGCCTGTTCACAGACGCTTTATTTGTTGTGACATCAGAGCTTTCAAAACTAATTTTAATTGGAATATATATTTTATTTAAATTAAATAGCATCTGCTCTAATGAATGTTCTAGAAATTTCTATTCATTAAGAACCAACTGCCGATATGCTAACAAATACACTGCAATTGTGTTGAATAAAGAAGCGATTGGTTGTCACTTGGTTGTGCTGCTATAAACAATTTGCATTGCTGCCAGTTAGGTATTTATGTAAATAAACACAGAAGTAGAATTCCCAAATAAGATTGTTCACTGACAAAAATACAACAAATATTTCCCCGCCAACAGCACAGACATAAAGGCAAACATGTAAATAAATCAACGGATTCGAGCAGCGACTGCTTTTCGACATTGTGTCACGTCATTAGATATCTATGTTCAGAATTAAGAAATGTTCCCTCTAATCTCGGAATAAAATGACACGGCCAGTGTGTTTGTGAAGATTTCCTGTGTTTCATCTCTCTTTGTGTCTTGTCTCTTCATGGTGGATCATTGTCTTCACTCCACAACATGAAGTCAACATCTGCCCAATATATTCTTTCAGCCCGAGCCATAGGCGTGTAAAATGATCTAATTCAATTGATTGGAATTCCTAGAGGACGTTTGACTCAAAAAAGTACGTTGAGCGTTCAATGACCTTGGAATATCTGATAGAATTATAGTGGAGATTTTCCTCATTACCTAACCTGGGCTGTTCTTAGTGGTAAGCAGTTGATATGGCAGTAGCGGAGGAACTTTCCCTTGATCTAAACCATGTTATCCCTCCCCTTGGAGGTTTTTATTCGACAGTGCATAGGAATATTTACCCTGCATCTAACCTGCACTGTAGCTGCCCCACGAATGTTCGATATGACTTTGTAATGGGAAATTCAATCTCTGTTGTACGAGGCCTGGGTGCGTTTGATGGAACTGCAAAGATGGCTCTTTACCCTGTGCCGAACAACCAATGGCTACCTACCTCGAGAACCTCGAAGGGAGAGCGCAGAATAGACATTTCCTAGCATAGAACTCCTGATCTGCATGCCTTCTTTGTGTTTGAGCGGACTTTGGAGAGGGAGTTTCACTGTGTTTCTAAACAGTCTACCGGTTCTGGGAAAGCTTGCCAGTTTCCAGAGAATTTCTCTTCGTATCTAACCCGTGCTGCACCACCCTTCAGAGTGTTTGATGTGGCGATGAAGAGAGAGCCTTATGTTCTATACCTAGTCCCATGTTACTTCTTCCCTGGGACTATTTCATGGGACAGTAGACCCTGTCTCAAAATTGCACAAGGAATTTATTTATCAATCTACATCTCCTCTGCACCCTTCCCAAAGCTTACACATCCTTCCTATAATGTGGCGACCAGAACTGTACACAGTACTCCAAGTGGCATGTTATTTCAATATTTATATTTGCCACTGTGTCAGTTCATATTGAATTAGGCCCTGCTTCTTCTTATATTACACTAGAACCTGTCTCTATTTATCTTGAATAGAATATATTTTCTTGTTCGTATAAAACAAGAAACCGTGTCCGTTTCTATTACACGTCCCATGTCCCTACTTATACTAAACTAGACCCCGAATCATCTATATTATCTTGACCTGTCTCTATTTGTATCAAACTAGATTGGGTCTCACTTCTGCAATTGATCATGTCCATATTTATATTACATTGCAGACGGCCTCAGTTATAATGCCCAATAATGTGGAAAGTGGCTGGGGAACACAATTGTCTGCATCATCCAACATACAACTCTGTGGAGTAGAAATGTGCCTTGGGCATTCTACCAGAAGAAGAAATCTAAATTCTTATTCTGGTGACTACAATACCCCGCTTGGCATGCACTGTTGATCCATACTGTCCATTTCAGCATCTTGTTGCATACGATATTTTTTTATCGCAACATAATAATGTATCGTTTATCTCTTCTCTGCGCAAAACCGTGGAATAATGCAGCCATAATTCCAACAGAGGCATAGTCTAGTGTAGTAATAGCAATGTCCTGATCGAATGAAATACAGACAAAATTCGGATTAAATATTATATACACAGGGATCGTGTCTAGTGTAATATAAACATAGGACATAGGTTGGAGCATAGGACATACATTGGGACATAGATAAGCTGCAGAGCTGGGCTGAGAGGTGGCAAATGGAGTTCAATGCGGAAAAGTGTGAGGTGATTCACTTTGGAAGGAGTAACAGGAACACAGAGTACTGGGCTAATGGTAAGATACTTGGTAAAGTGGATGAGCAGAGAGATCTCGGTGTCCATGTGCATTGATCCCTGAAAGTTGGCACCCAGGTTGATAGAGTTGTTAAGAAGGCGTACGGTGTGTTAGCTTTTATTGGTAGAGGGATTGAGTTTCGGAGCCATGAGGTCATGTTGCAGCTGTACAAAACTCTGGTGCGGCCGCACTTGGAGTATTGTGTACAGTTCTGGTCGCCACATTATAGGAAGGATGTGTAAGCATTGGAAAGGGTGCGGAGGAGATTTCCCAGGATGTTGTCTGGTATGGTGGAAAGGTCTTATGAGGAAAGGCTGAAGTACTTGAGGCTGTTTTCGTTAGAGAGAAGAAGGTTAAGAGGTGACTTAGTAGAGGCACACAAGATGATCAGAGGATTAGATAGGTTGGACAGTGAGAACCTTTTTCCTCGGATGTTGATGGCTAGCACGAGGGGACAGAGCTTTCAATTGAGGGGTGATCCACACTTGGAGATAGAAATAGGAAAGATATCAGAGGTAGGTTCTTTACTCAGAGAGTAGTAAGGGCGTGGAATGCCCTGCCTGTAACAGTAGTGGACTCGCCAACATTAAGGGCATTTAAATGGTCGTTGGATGAACATATGGATGATATTGGAATAGTATAGGTTAGATGGGCTTTAGATTGGTTTCACAGGTCTGTGCAACATCGAGGGCCGAAGGGTCTGTACTGCGCTGTAATGTTCTATGTTCTAAACTATGTTTTGGTCAGGATCGAGTTCATTAGAATTTAATGAGCTATTAGTTTAACACTGACAGGGTCAATTTTAATTTAAACAGAGGCCTAATCCAGTAAAATAGAAATGAGGTAGTGCCAAGTGCCTTGTGGGCTAGCTAAAGGCTAAACACTTGTCTTTCCAGTGACATCCACATCCCATGACACAAACATTGAGAAATGTGAATGACTTCGTCTCTGACAAGAAAAATCGAGACGGTGGCTCGTGCAGTTTAACTGGATACAGAGGTTTGTGTGATATTAACTGAGATGGAGCCTAATGTCCTAGCATCAATTATTGATACAGGACATAGACTGAAATAAACTGAGACAAAGAGAGTGCATTTATAGTAATTATTGATATGGTATCTAGAATGGTACACACTGAGATATGGACAATGCAGCAATTAGAGGAGTCACATAATACAATAACATTGTAGACAGAGCATGGTGTTCAATAAAAAATATATGGACTGATGTAGCATGAATGAAAAGAGAATCCAGTTTATTAGAATTTAGTGAGCTATTAGCGTAAGAACTGTGACCGAACAGTGTGTAATGCAAGAAGGGTGTGATCCCAGTTCCGGATATACAGATAACCGTTCTGATGTAGTAAGAATTGAGACACAGCCTCTTGCCAAATTAACCGAGACTGTGTTCCATGCAGTCATAACTAAGAAAGTATCATGTAAATAGGGCCTTGGCATTGTATATGAATAGCTGATATATCGAGCTGAGTGCAGAGAAAGCTGAGCTAGGTCCTGCTGTAACGTGATCGAGGCACGGCCTAGTATAATACAGACAGAAGCAGGGGCTCAATGAATATAAGAAGACAAAAATGTTTTAGATTATTTAATGGGAATTTGGTGTTACTGGTAAAGTCAGTGAAACCTTATATTCCTTTGAGAATGTGGTGGTGAGCCTTGTTCTTGAACCATTGAATTCGATATTGAGTAAGTAAACCCACAGTGCTAATTGGAGGGAGTTTCAAACTTTTGATCCAATGACAGTGAAAGGTTAGAGATATAGTTCCCAGTCAAGATGGTGCGTGGATCTTATCGGCACTTGCAGGTAATTGTATTCTCACGCATCTGCTACCCTTGTCCTTTTAAGTGTCAGAAGTAATGGGTTTGGTAGTTGAGGAATGATTTGCTGCTGTACATTTGCTCATGGTTCACAATGCTACAATTGTGCATCTGTGAAGCAGGGAGTTAAGTTTAAAGTGGTGGGTGGGGTGTTCATCGAGACAGATACTTTTTCCCAGAGGGTGTGGAGCGTTTTGAGTGGCACAAGTTTGACAAGTTGAGACTTTTGCCTTGTGGTTGATGGATAAGGTTTGGAAATTTAGTAGGTGAGTTGTTCACCGCAGAACTCCGATCCTCTGATCTGTTCATATAGCAAAATTATTGAAGTGTCAGTCTCAGTTCAGTTCATTTTTAATTATAATTACCAGGTTGTTGGTGGTGAGGAATTTAGCAATGTGTAATACCATTCAATGTCAAGATAAGATGTTTGGAATTTCGCTTATTGGAGCAGTTCAATGTTACTTGCCGCTCATTAGCCCAAGACTGAACCTTTTCTAAGTCTTACTGCAAATAGACACAGACTGTTTCAGTCTCTGGGGAATCCCGCAACTGGTGCTGAACTTTGTGCCATTATCAGTGCACATCCCACTTCTGAACTCTGCCGAAGGCTGAGGCTTGGAGCAAGGTTATTATCGTGAGGAACTCCTGCAGCACTGCCCTGTGACTCAGATGATTGGCCTTCAACAGCTTAAACTATCATCATTTGTGCTCAGTATTACTCCAGTCAGTGAACTGTTTTCCCCGTTTCCCATTTTGCTCGGGCTCCTTAATACCACACACGGTCAATTGCCTTTAATTTAAAGCTCTTTAATTTAAATATTCTATTTATATTTGGACTGGTTGTAAATCATTCTAGAACTGAGTGCTCCTGGCGGGACCCAAATCTTTGAGCAGGCTATTGCTGAGTCAAAGCCATTTGATAGGATCATCCTTGAAAGTTTTCAATGTGGTGATCGAGTGAGGACTGATTGGGCAGTAATTGGCCGGGTTGTATTTGCCCTTGTTTTTGCACCAGGGCATGTCTGCCAATTTTTCACATAGTTGAGCAACTGTCAGTATTGCAACTGCACTTGAACATATTGGCTGGGACACAGCTAGTTCCAGAGAAGAAGTCTTAATTACTAGTGTTGAAATATTGTCAGGCCCAATTAGCATTTCAGTATCCAATGCACTCAGCATGATCATGTGATGTGAATTAAATTGCCGGAAGACTGGCCTTGCGCTGCTGGGAGTCACCCTGAGGAAGCCGAAATGGATCATCCTCTTGGCACTTGTGGCTAAAGGTTGTAGCAAATGGTTCAGTCTTGTTTTTTGCTCTGATGTGCCGGATCACCATCATTCAGGGCGGTTACTTTTCTTGAAGCTCCTGCTATTGTTCAATTGTTATTTGTTCAATTGACCATCACTATTCACGACTGGATTTAGCAGGTCTGGAGAGGCAGATCCTGCAGAGGCAGAGGCCCAGGATGAGTTTAAATCCAACCATTGTAACTGGTGGAATTTCAATTCTATTAATAAATCTGGAATGCAAAGTAAAGACGACCAAGGAAACCTCCCTGATTCCCCACTGAAGGAAATCTGCAATCCTTACGTGGTTTCACCTGGATGTGATTCCAGGCGGTCGGCAGTATGGCTGACCCTTCAATGTCTTCTCTGAACCACTCAGTCCAAAGGAACTGAGGACAGGCAAAAAATGCTGGACTTTCCACCAATTTCCATCTCCCTGGAAGGAAAAGGGAAAGTAAACACAAATTTACATGTTTATGTATTACAACATATATCCTCTCTCTGAATCATCTCTCACAGTCTGTCTATATTTTTTTTCTATCCATCCATTACAATATCCTGATTTGCTGGAAAAATCATCATTTTTGCAAACAGGGAAGCTGGAGAATTTTCATTTTCTGAGAGATGGCAATATTTCACATAGGTTTACAACTTTAAAAGATAAATTTCTTCCAGTACTGTTGCTGGGCAGGTTTGTTTATAAATAGGCCTCATTGACAATGTTGCGTGCTTGAATTTGGCTTGCAGCCAAGCGGTCAGTACTGAGGAAACAGCCCTTTGATTTGCTGAACTAACACGACCAGATGCTTCCTGTATATAACTTTAGGCGTTTGGTAGCAAGCTGGATTGCTGCCAAATACTGTGTGGGACAGAGTAGCGTTAATATGAAAAGACAAAATGGAATTTAGCCATTTAGTCAAGGGGTGGCACGGTAGCACAGTGGTTCGCACTGCTGCTTCACAGCTCCAGTGAATTGGGTTCGATTCCCGGCTTAGGTCACTGTCTGTGTGGAGTTTGCACATTCTCCTCGTGTCTGCGTGAGTTTCCTCCGGGTGCTCCGGTTTCCTCCCACAGTCCAAAGATGTGCGGGTTAGGTTGATTGGCCAGGTTAAAAATTGCCCCTTAGAGTCCTGAGATGCGTAGGTTCGAGGGATTAGCGGTAAATATGTGGTGGTAGGGCCTGGGTGGGATTGTGGTCGGTGCAGACTCGATGGGCCGAATGGCCTCCTTCTGCACTGTAGGGTTTCTATGATTCTATGATTCTATGAAATGTTTCACAAAATTAGGAGGGATATGGCCAGGGAAGACTGGAACGAGTTATTTGTGGGGAAATCTACCGAAGAGCAGTGGGGGGTATTCAGAGAAGAAATGGGGAGGTCACAGACCCAACATGTTCCCTCGAGGGTAATAGGAAGCTATAACAAACGCAGAGAACCATGGATGATCAGAGAAATTAAGGGTACAATGAGAAGGAAAAGAGATGTTTTTAACAAGCATAAGGAGAGTAAGTCCGTGGAGGCATTCATGGAGCACAAAAGTGCAGGGTGGAACTTACGAAATCAATTAGGAGAGCAAAGAGGGGATATGAGAAAGCTCTGGTGTTAAATGTCGGGAGAATCCTAAGATGTTCTAAAAGTATATCAATGGGAAGAGGATAACCAGGGAAAGAATAGGGCCCATTATGGAACAAGGGGGAAATCTGTGGGGAGAGGCAGAGGACATTGGTAGGGTGTACATGAATATTTCACATCTGTCTTCACCCATGAGGAGGAGGTAGCTATGGAACACGTGGAGAGGGACTGTGAGGCTCTCGAGAATATTACCATAGGGAGTGACGAGTCATTGGATGTATTGGCGGGTTTAAAAGTGAAGTAATGAGGACCGTCAGAGGATACCGCAGGATATAGATTGGTTGAAGACTTGGGTGGAGAGATGGCAGATGGAGTTTATTCCGGACAAGAATGAGGTAATGCATTTTGGAAGGTCTAATACAGATGGGGAAATATACAGTAAATTGCAGAACCTTTAAGCTATTGATAGGCAGAGGGATCTGGGTGTACAGGTACACAAGTCACTGAAAGTGGCAACGCAGGTGGAGAAGGTAGTCATGAAAGGAATACGGTATGCTTGCCTTCATTGACCGGGGCATTGAGTTTAAAAATTGGCAAGTCATGTTGCAATTTTATAGCAACTTTGTCCGGCTGCACTTGGAATATAGTGTTCAATTTTGATCGCCGCACGACCAGAAGGATGTGGAGGCTTTGGAGAGGGTACAGAAAAGATTTACCAGGATGTTGCCTGGGATGTAGGGCATTAGCTATGAGGAGAGGTTGGGGAAACTTTGTTTGTTCTCAAAGGAACGACGGAGGCTGAGGGGCGACCTGATAGTCGTCTACAAGATTAAGAGAGGCATGGACAGAGTGGATAGTCAGAAGCTTTTTCCCAGGGTGGAAGAGTCAATTATTAGGGGGCACAGGTTTAACGCGTGGGGAGCAAAGTTGAGAAGAGATGTACGAGGCAAGTTTTTTTTTACGAAAGGGTGGTGGGTGCCTGGAACTCGCTGCTGGGGAAGGTAGTAGTAGCAGATACGATAGTGACATTTCAGGTGTGTAATGACAAATACACGAATAGGATGGGAATAGAGGGATATGGTCCCCGGAAGGGTTAGGGGTTTTAGTTCAGTTGGGCAGTGTGGTCAGTGCAGGCTTAGAGGGCTGAAGGGCCCGTTCCTGTGCTATAATTTTCTTTGTTTAATAACAACGAGAAATATTCGTCAAAATAAGCACACTATCTTCGCTGACACTCCAGTCTGACATTGAGGGATTGCTGCATTCTGTCACACAGTGTCCTTCACATGGAATTTGTCGAGGCTCTGGCCACACCCTTCCAATCATCCTTATAGAGCAGTGGCGCCAAAGGACAGAGAGATTGTAAATATTACATCCCTGTTCAAAAACACAACAATTGCAGAACAATCAGCTTAACATCAGCTGTGGGGAAAAAATGAAACCAATAATCTGGGATGCAATCAACTGGTACTTGGAAAAGTGTGGATTATTATTTTCATCATTTTCTGGTTTTAATACTGAAACCTCCCTGTATCTTAAAGCTGGGAGAGACCTTCTGGAAGGAATGGGGAGCTGAGACTTGTCCATGCGAGGAAATGAAGGCCTGAGACTGAAATCATTTGAGTCAGAAAGAATAAAAGATCCAATATTAGAACAGTTGGTAACAGGACATCAATTAATCTCCCCTTCTCCTGAAGGAATCACGGACTTGAAATACCGTGTATTTGAAACAAAGCTGATTCATTTAACAGACATCAAGATATTAAACTCCCGCCCAGTAACATAGATTATTTACATCAGAAGAAATAAACGTTAATTGTTGAGTGAAGATGATTGAGAGGAAATTGATAGGGGTATTCGAGACTCTGAGAGGTATGGGCAGGTAAAATAATGAGAAAATGTTCCCACCAGGAGAACATCAAGAGCTAGACGGCGTAGATTTACATCAATGGGGAAAACAGAGTAGAAGTGATATGAGGAAAAATCTTTTCAGGTTGAATGTGGTTGGAGTCTGGAATAAACTTCTGAGATGGCGGTGGAGGCGGCTTCGATGAAGGTACCCAAAAGTCAATTGGATTGTTATTTGAAAAGAATATGCAAGGTTACTGGGGTAAGGCTCTTCCAGAGACCCCGTGCCGACTCGATGGCCTGAATGGCTTTGTTCTGCACTGTAAAGATTCTGTGATGAGAGTTCCAGAATGATGGAGAAAGATTACAGACAACGGCTCATAAATGGACACTGCAACCCCGAGAACACAATCAGCTGACGATTCAGAATATTAAACTCCAGCCCAGTTACAGGGGTTGTTAACATCAGCAGAAACAGACCCCAAATGTCAGAATGAATGTGGCTCACTCCTAGCTGCGATTAACAGCAGCACCTACAGCAGAATCCACTCCCTACACTCACTCGTGAACTCGTTGGTGTGTGACCAGGTGGGAGGAGGTGGTGAATCCCTTCCCACACTCTGAGCAGGTGCATGGTCTCTCCCCAGTGTGAGGTCGCTGATGTGCTTTGAGGCTGGATGAATGTTAGAAGCTCTTTCCACAGTCAGTGTAGATGAAGGCCTCTCCTCAGTGTGAACTCGCTGGTGTTTCACGAGGTTGGATGAATTAATGAACCACTTCCCACACACGAAGCAAGTGAACGGCCTCTCCCTGGTGTGAACTCTCTGGTGTAATTCGAGGTTATGTATCTGGATGAATCCCTTCCCACACACACAGAAAGTGTACAGTCTCTCTCCAGGGTGAACTCGCTGGTGTAATGTTAGGCAGGATGTTTGAGTAAATTCCTTCCAACACACGGGTCAGGTGAAGGGTCTCTCCCCAGTGTGGGAGTGCCGATGTGTTTCCAATTTGGATGAGCAAGTGAATGCTTTCCCACAGTCCCCACATATCCACAGTTCCTCTGTGGTGTCGATACCATCATGTTTCTCCACATTAGATGATTAGTTGAAACCTCGTCCATATACAGAACATGTGTATGGTTTCTCCCCGCTGTGAATGTTGCAATGTTTTTGAATTTGAACAAAGGAATAAGTAGCCAAATTCAGCCTTTCGAGCCTGCTCCGCCATTCAATCAGATCATGGCTGATTTCTCCTTCGTCTCAAATACAGGCACCTGGTCTCAATTTTTCAGGCTGTGTCACTGGATAAAGCTTTTTCCACAGTCAATTCACTGGACAACTCTCACTCGGATGTGTGTGTGTGTGTGTGTGTGGGCTTTTCAGTCACACTGATGTTTGAAATCGTTTCCCACGGGCAAAACAAACATTTCTCATTCCACATGCAAAGGCTGACAGTATTTAGGAGCTGATGAATCGAGCCATTGGTGTGAGTATTGATGTGTGATTCCACTTCAAATATCCTGCAAAAGAAGTTAACAAAATTACTGTCAGTTCAGGACAGAAATTCAAAACAGACAATTCTAATATCCGGAACATGTTTTCTTCTCTTGTTCCCCCAAATCTGTAAATCTCTGCCCCACATGATCTCCCTTCCCTCTGGGCTGAAATTCAAATAATGTGCTGCTTATTTTTTCAGTATCCTTTTGACCAAATTGTATAAATCACTTCAAGGCCTCGTTCCTCCCTATCTCTCAAATCCCCTTTTGCTTCATAATCCTCTGATGTATCTGCACTGCTCTAATACTCGCTTCTTGAGCATTCTGTACTCTAATCGCTCGACCATTAGTTACCAGGCCGTCAATTTCCCCGGCTCCAAGGTCTGAAATTCTCTCCCGAATTTCTCCATCTGCCTCCCTCCCTTTCCTGCTTTAAACGGTGACACGGTGGCCCAGTGGTTAGCACTGCTGCTTCACAGCGCCAGGGGCCTGCATTTGATTCCCGGCTTGGGTCGCTGTCTGTGTGGAATTTGCACGTTCTCCCCCGTGTCTGCGTGCGTTTCCTCCAGGAGATTCGGTCTCCTCCCACAGTCCAAAGGTGTGCGGGTTAGGTGGATTGGCTCTGCTAAATTGTCCCTTAGTGTCAAGAGGACGAGCTGGGATAAATACATGGTTATGGGGATAGGGCCTGGGTGGAATTGTGGTTGGTGCAGACTCGATGTTGCGAATGGCCTCCTTCTGCACTGTAGGACTTTATATATATATATATATATATATTGCTGTAAAAAGGGCATGCTGTCCTTGTAGTCATCAGAACAGATTCCAGAATTCCAAATTTCAAAATATCACTCAGGCTGCATATATTCATGGACAAGAACCTGTCCTCTGCAGGTCAAAGGAAAAGCCTGGGGGAGCATCGGTGGATGGGGGTTGGGCGGGGGGGGGGGGGGGGGGGCGGTTGACAGCTCCGTCACTTGTTCTACATAGCAATGGCTAGACTAATCAGAGCTGACTGGCAAACCAATGGTTGTCCTTTGCTTCCACAGTATAAATTGTTGTTCCCTTTGGAATCTTGATGAGAGCAATATGAAAAGCTTTAACACCATGCCTCTTTTTTCAGCAATACTTAGGTTTTGTACTATCTGCCTACGATTTAAGACACTCCTTAAAATAAACCACTTTTCCCAAGCTTCAGATCACTTGTTTGAAAAAGTCCTGATGCGTCTGGCTTTCTCACTTTGTTTCATAATGTTCCTGTGAAATGCACTGGGACTGGTGATGTTAATGGTGTTATATAAATACAAGTTGCTGCTGACTGTAACCCTGGAGTCCTCTTTCAACAATGCATTGATTTCACGACAAATTCTATCTCCAATATTTTGTCTTCTGTGGATTATTCATTCGGATTTGCCCAATTGCAAGATGGCGGACACGCATGCGCCCTGCAGCTTACTACCCCATACATTGACACACACGCATGCGCCTTGGCACTCACTGCCTTCTTTCAAGATGTCGGATGTGAACTCGGGCCTGAAGGCCCGAGGATTTTGTTTGTACTCGATATACCGCTTGTTCATGAAGCCTCAGAACCCACCAACCGGCTCAATATCTGTTTCCGGTTCTACTTCGGGCTCTGCATCCGTACTGGGTCTTGGTAAAACTCTCCATTTAAAACCCTCTCGCTTAAGCTCCTTGCCGTCTGTCTCCAGGGATTGCACATGCTCCAGCTGCAAACCCGGATG